>NC_056739.1:1671016-1846016 GCF_019279795.1 Protopterus annectens | reverse complement strand
TTCAAATTATAAGACAGTGGGCCAGATTCGATAACACCTGCACTAAGTGTACATGATATGTATCCAAGAACATTCTTATCACATTTTTTGTGCTTTCTAGTTACTCAGAAAGATTACACTAAGTCTACATGTAGTCTACACTTTGTGGTAACCTTTGTGAATCCCTGTCAATATTTAAAGCTGCAAGAATATCAGTAGAAAAGTTAAGATTAGGAGGAAGAAGGTGTGAGTTATGTCAGTGCTGACTGTTCAGTCATAATGGTATAGACTTAGTGCAGCATTATTGAATCCCAGGGAGTATTTATAGCACCTCAGAAGAATGCTGATTTAGCTGCATATTGTTATAAAGAATACACATTTGTCAGGATAACAAACATGCACATACTTCATTGCAGCCTGCTGTTTGAGGATTTAATGATCTCTGACATTATTCCAAGCCACATAAAACTATCAAAATTATCACCCTCTGTAAAATGTGGATACAATTTACAGACCTTTATTGCTTCTAGGGTTTGGCTATTCCCTTTTGCATTACCTCCATGACAAGGCTGAAGAGTCAGCATCTCCCTCTCACATTGGCACTGTTTCTCCTTTTCTTTAGACTCCAAATGCTGCAGTCTCTTTTCTACCTCCAAACACTGCAGTCTGTCATTCTCTTCGACCTCCAAACACCTCGGCCTCTCTACTGATTCTAATTCCATCTGCCTCTTCAGTTGTTTCACCTCCAGTTCATCTCTTTAACTCCAGACAAATTTTTAAGTCCACTGAGGAAAAGGTGAACTGTCTCGTTTCTGAAGACTGCACATCCTGATCACCAGACTAGTTGTCTTCCAGTTTATGGTTTGTGCTGCAGTTGTAACCAAACCTAAAATCATTTCCTCTTTAGTTGGTTGGCATCCACAAGTCCTTTGGCTTCACTCACCTTGGTCAACTGTATTTTTTTTGTCAGCTTGTTATAATCCTCTGCTGAAATCCTTCCCTGCTTTCCCTGACTAAACTAAACTAACAAAAATAAATAAAACTGTTGTGAAAATGAAACTCTGAATGTTTACCTTGTGGCTGCAGAGAGTACACACACCTTCAGTGACAACTGCTTACTGGTTACTGAAGTTCAATTAACATCCCATCCACCTGTCACCAATATATGACGGGTCCCTACTCTAGGCCAACAAATAAGGAGCCTCAATCCTCACCACTGACTCTGGTGAGGAATGATCACTAAGGCTAAGATGGATTCATATAGTATTTTCAGATGCAGCCCCCTGCACCAAGAGGAATTTCCCTTAAGAGCACACATGGAGTATACTCTCGACCTGGAGCTAGACTATCTTTCTCTTTCTAGGCCTACACAAAACTCCACACTGACCACTTTGGAGCTCTGTGTCACCATTCATTATATACACTTGGATATTTGAGTTTCACATATGCACATACATACCTGGGAAAAGCTGGCACAGATTTACTAGCTGTGCCTCTTTCTGTCCAGACTCTGATATAATCATGCTGACACTTGTCAGCTACCCTAAGGCTCTTACAAAGGGTACACAATTATACTGTCTAAAATTAATACTAATTACAAATGGTACAGCATGGCAAAGCAGCAAGGCTTTCAGGAGCAGCCACAATATCAATAAAACAAGCATAAGTACTCTCAAGATGTTAAACATGTTATCTAAAGGACAAGACACAATGAAAGGTATTAAAATATTTAATGATAAATAATAAGACAGAAAACAGGGGAATACTGAATACAATAAACAACAGAGTTTCAACCACAGAGATATAAAACATAATGCAGCTGGACAGTTTCTCACAGATGCAGAAAACAATACTAAACTGTTCTCACTAAATGTCCCTGGCAAACTAACAAATTACTGTTCCTTGACTACTTACTTAAGCAAGGCTAGCTGATATGTGCTGAGTACCTACCACAGCAAAAACCAGATGATGGCTCTCTTTGTCTGTGTGGATGTGTGCGATATATATCCTGTCAGAAATCTTTCCTGTCAGATTTTGTGCTGCTGCGAGAGTTCCAAAGAATACAGATGCTGATTAGAGGATGACATCACTTCTGGTCACCTGACTCTGGTACATTACACACACAGAGCTTTGCTAAGATCTGTGGCAACATCTGAAAGCTATAACATAATTTGAAACATTCCACCCTTCCAGGGTTCTCTGATAAAACATACACATTTGATCAGTTACAACGGTACTTTCTAATATACATGTATACATTCTTTCTGTCCAGCAGGACCTACTGTTGATGCATTTTAAACGCAAGTAACTTTACAAATATATTTTTAACTCAAACATCTGTACAAATCAGTGTGATAGCCAAATAACATAAAATTACTTACAAAACTCCAGCAGGCTGTGCAGCATATGTACACATGTACTGCCCTACTCTCCATGGCACAGATGGTACTGCCTCATAACATCACAGTTATTACTTGCTGAGAAACCTAAGAATCGCTAAGGTGATTTGCATTAGATTTTTGTAACGGAATGCCCACCATATACCTTCCGGTATACTTGTCCAGCAATGGTAGGGCTAGATGCAACTGAATAACTGGACGTTTCTGTAGATGCTATCTGCTTGTGAAAGACTGGTTGTATCACCTTGTGTAGAGTACGTCATAGGACAATCATATTGCTCTATAACCATTTTTTGCATTGGAGCTGTATGACATGCATTGACGTGGCCAGCTTAATCCTAATGTATTCTATTTCTTTCCTTTTCCTTTAAAACAGTTTTTTGCAGTTTTATTACAGGAAAAAAACATTTTTCTTCCATTTAGTCTGCAACAGTTTTATATCAGTTTTTTCCTTCTTCTTTCTGGTAACAGTAGCGGAAAATGATGTAGATGATTTTGACTTAAGTTTCCCCCTTGTAAATAACTGTCCAGGTGATAGTCCTATGGATTATAGTGGAGTATGTCTGTGCTCAAGCAGTTATAGGTAGAAATCCATTGTTTCTGAATATGTATATGTCTTGAAATTTTTTTTTAACAATCTGGATCATTCTTTCTACCTGCTACATTGTGGGTACTTTGGAAGTGATGTATGAGTGAATTTCTGCAACTTAGTGGAATCTTGCAATTGTTACTTGCCAAACAGGAATCCATTGTTAGACACAGCTTGCTTCAAAAGTCCACATCTTGAGAAGGTACACTTCAGGACATTGATAATCGATTCTGAATAATATATTTTGGCTGCAGTAGTTTAATGTATTTCTAGGAATATAGTCTGTACATAGAATTACATGTATATTTTCATACTGCAATAAATATTCATTTAGTTTCAGCCAAGACAGAGAAGGAAGTTTATATGATGTGAGTTATTCTTTCTGGTTCTGGTTTGTAAACATGCCACAAATCATAGTTTTGAATGCAGCACTCTGTTTGCACAGTAATATTTGGCTGTCATATGCTCTTTCCTTCGGTTTGTAAACATGCCACAAATCTTAGTTTTGAATGCAGTGCTCTGTTTGCACAGTCATATTTGGCTGTCATATGCTCTTTCCTTGCACCTTGTTAAGTTAAGGTGTAATGATCTATAGTTTGCCATCATATTGTCAAATAACCTTGTATGAAGGATTACATTGTCATTGCATTTAAGTATCCATTCTTTAGCTCATGGTAGTTTATTTCAAAAGTGGAAGCATGCTTTGATGAGAAGATGAAGTAGTTTCTTTCCATCAGGCCATCTTGTCATAATAGTCAGCTCTAAGTGTAAATAATCTCTAGTCTAAGTGTCCAGCTCTTGTAGTTTCAAAGTGGTTATTTTGTAGCTGCAACACAATCCACAGCATTTCCAAAACTTTTTTAGTACTTTCTCTTTACTCTTTCTCATGTATACCCTTTTTAAAATATCCACAGTATACTTTTCCCCTGACTTGAAAACAAATGAAAAAGACAGCAGAAGCCAAACAAGAAAAGCTAATAATTAAACTTTATTCAAGCACTATCATCCATAAGGGGAGGACTTTATCAATAATAAGTAATAACAACAGTCTTAACATTTAAATCACAGGTCAAGTGTAATGTCCTCTAAAGTTACGACATAATTAACACAAAAAAAATCATTTCACAGTTTAAATCAAGAAAAATCATTCCAATCTTGTAAAAATATAATTTAAAAAATAAATAATTTATAATTTCGCTGAATGTAGTTTCAAAACACTAAGAATTGTCGTATAGTCCCAAACCTGGCTGTTCCCCAGCATTCAGTCTCAGTTGGCAGGTCATTTCCCTAAATTACATTATTGACTCCCATGCATAGCCTCTCTCATCTTTTAAAACCTTTTCAAGCACTGAAAATGTCTTTGCCACTTTAACATATAAGGGTATGTATGAAAAGAACATTATTTTTATTACCGTTACTAATATCATACAGATGTTCATATATTCTGTTCCTAAACAAGTGCTCTGTTTTCCCCACATAAAATCCCTTACAATCCTGACAAAAAGCAATATATATCACTCTGATGCCACATGAAGCAGTTACATTTAAACTTAATAATCCATTCTTGTGTACAATCGGAAGGGTAGGTCTTTCCCATATGTGACTGCACTGGTTACACATACCACACTTCTAGGAGCATTTCAAAGATTGTTTCACTCACCTGGATAGTTATAGTTACCATTATTTACTTCCTGGTCTAATTATTGTGCATATTCACAAACCTGTGCACCCTTTATAACTTCACTCAGTGTTCCCTTTGTAACATGAAGCTGCTACTTCTCACTATCATCCTGTTTACTTTCACTGTCTATACTTACCGACATTACAAGGGCTTCCTAAAATATTCCCTCAAACTCCTGTATAGCTAAGACCAATTAGTTTAGAATAGATGCATAAACCTAGTTGGTGGACATCATATCTCCTTTCTGCACCTCCCCTTGCTAGAAAAATGCTTATTGTAATTCTGAGTGCTCTATTGAGGCAATGCCTGTATTAAAAAAAATTCCAAAAAATCGCTCTTATAATCTCCGCAATACTAGTGTTGCAATCTGATGACATCCAGTGCAACTCTCCTGCCTACATCTGTTAATATCTCTCAAAACAAGAAGCTCTCAATCAGCTGCTTAAACATTTGCAGCATTGATAACAAACAGTCCTAGCTTGAATGATCCATTAGTCAAAACCCATCAAAACTAATTGCCATCTCATAATCCAGGTTAATGGATTTATCTCATATTCCCTACTATTTCTCCTCCAACTATTTTATATTCACTTTCATTGACAACATAAGTACTTCATGTCAAAAAGGTTGTGTGGCATTCTTTGTCAGAAATGATGCCAACCTCATTTCCACTTTAGTTAATAAAAATGACCCCACCGCTGACAATAAGCATAACTGACTCATGGGTCAAATTGTTCTTGGTGGTCATACCTGTGGTTATATTCCATCCCCTTTTTCTATTGCACCTTTTGGTACTACTATAGATACCATCCTTCAAATAAAAGCATCACAGCCTACTCCTAGTAGACAATCCAAATCTTGTCTGGTTAGGTTCTATAAAACCACAACTCAGCAGATTTTCTTCCACCCACTACTTCAGCCAGGTTGTTGGTGAGGGGACTCCTCCTAATTATGTCAGTTCTGAACTCACTGAACATTGTACTTAGCAATATACTTAAAAAATGACTTGACCTTCTTGTGCTACCTTAGTGACTACTGTCTCAGTTTCACATCTTAGTCCCTGAGAATTAAAATTCTCTTTTTCAAAGCATCCAGAACAGAATCATGTCAGGCAGCAATGCAAATAACCTCATTCCCACAACTCTTTATCCTTGAACTGATACTGTCTCCTTTCTTCACATTCTACTACATTTCTTATCCCATTCATGACCAACTGTTACCCATTTAAAACAAAGACATTGCAAACTTTATTCTTTTATTTCTGTTTATTGCTGGGATAGATACATTCCAGTTTTAATGTATGCTTTACAGTCATTGTGTGAATATTTTTTTTCATTTTATAAGATTCAGGAAACACAGAATCTTCTGGTTCTTTAAACATTGTCCATTTTATTAGTTAACCTCTTTTCCAGTGTCAGGACTTACCTTTTCTAGTTGTTTTTTATTGTAATCTACAAAAATCACTGTTAATACTCTTCTAATATTATCTTGTGCTTGTTAGTTGACATTCGTTAACACTGGCATTAAAGATATAATTCATTCTGTGATGTGCATAAATTATAATGCACATTTAGTGATAATACAGGTCAATATGATGAATATAATAAAAGTATTTTTGTACTACATGTGCTATTAATATATGACTTCTTAACTTTTCATCAAAGCATGCTACTTTGATCAAAGGTTTGTAATACAGAGAGCATCTGTTTCATTTGTAAAGTTTCTGTGAAACCTATAAATTCCAATGCCTGAAGTCCTGCTAAGCATCAATAAGCCTGCAACCATGAAATAAGTAATTTGTAAAAGCAAATATAAAAATATTGTAAAACTAAATTATTAAATTGAGATAATTTTATTGAATGGAATGGATAGATAATACTGCTTAAAAAAATTCAGCATGTACAAGGATCAAACCTGTGATAACATTGCTCCCAGGTGGGGGAACGGTACCCCTACATTAATGAGCAGCTCCCACATCAACCTTCCTATGAAGTTATTTGCACTTAGTGTTGCACCTGCAGTGCAGACTTAATTATTTAAACTTTTTTCATTGTTATCTCTTTCTCTTGATTTTTGAGAGCACTGCACTGCTGCACTTTACAATTAACTTTCAAATGAAGCAACATGCTTCAAAAAGATAGGAAGCCTATATTTCCATGAAGAAGGAATTTTTTTTTTGTTTTTTCTGTTGTAGTAATTTGTATATTTCTGATGACATTACCATCCGTTCATGGGCTGCTTTAGTTTTTATTTGATCTATTTCTATTAGATTTATTGGTTTTATAAGAGTTTAATACTGTTTTCAATTTCTTATTTTTTAAAGGCTTCTAGTTGGTCATCTGTATATTACTTTTATTGTTACTGACATTTTCATAATGTAGCTTGACATCATTAAACATTTCTTCCATATCAGAAACCATTTTATTTTATTAATATTTATATCATGAGTGTGATTGACGTTCAACACTATTTTACATATGTTGACTAGTCTATGTACATTCTTGTGAGTTTGTGAATAAGATGAAAGTTTGACTTTTTACGGTGTTATCTTTACATTACTGTTTAGAACTTGTTAGTAAAGTCTGGACTGTATCTCTCTGCATATGTTTGCATCTGTTTATTTATTTGTCTTTCTTGATGAAGCCAGGCTGCGGTGGTGCAGCAGTTAGTGTTGTCTCCTCACAGCAAGAGGTTCTCCGGTTCGATTCTCAGTTAGAGCTCCTTCAGTGCAGAGTCTGCATAGCATCCCGGTGGTCGAATGAATTTAAAGACATGCAGGTAGGTGCGAGCATGTGTGGGTGTGCCTTCTTTTTAGGTTGGGCGCCAGGATTCTGACTCAACACTGTAAAAATTTACTGCCAATCATTAGCAGACCGGAGTTCTGCTATTGCGACCCCTAACCGGGGAAAGCGGAAAGACAGTTGGTGGGAAATGTCTGGACAAAGTCCATTTTCAGTGGATACCTAAGGACAAAAGTACCAAGAGGTGCATTTAAGATTTTCATGACAGCAGACTTATTTACAAAAGAACATTACACAGATAGGTAGGTATGCTTGTATTTTATTTAATTCACTATGTCTGTCTTCTATCGTTGTGTCTATACCATATATGTATTACCATACATACAAGATTTTATAAAATCCCATAGCATACTATTGACCTTATAACTGTCATTAAATCAGATGAAAGTTTCAGTTCTTTATCAAAATATTGTTTGAACTCTTTTTATTGTAATAATATATGAGGGTATTCTGTTTTTGTAATTTACGGTTAATCTGAATTTCAAAACATTATGATTTGATAAGAAAGAAGATATGATTTTGAAATTATGTATTTCTGAAATAAAATCATTGTACAGTATATAAATACTTGTGTCTTGTGTCATTTGTGTTTCAAAAGCATATTGATAATGTATGAAAATTCAAAAGTCAGTGTACTGAATGTTATTTAACTGATTCCTTCCAATGGAGCTCAGGAAGTTTGCACTGTAACTTCCAATGAGTGGACCCCAAACGTTTCGACAGAATCAAGTTATGCCCTCACATTTCAAACAAATGTTCATATCTCTGGAACCATAGGGGTTATGAAAGAAGTATGAATGTCACACACTATAGCATAGACTATTTTTATAGTGGTAGTATTCTTTAGGTTCTAGGTTTAAACTGAATTTTATAAGTTAGAGTAAACACAGTAACTATTACATTTGCAATATTTTGTAAACAACTTACAATATCTCAGCAGCTACTCAAGTTACATAGTGTCAGCAGCATTTTATTCAACTACCTGAAAGCTTTCATATTTATTTATTTATTTTACATTTATTGACCGGGTTAGTCCAGCTGGGCTATAGCATTTTTCAGTGGAGACCGGGGGAGAAAAGCTCCACAAACATATCTACATGACTAATTAAGTATATACACAGAATACATATCTACATAAGCAATAGTTACTAGGAGCAAAACAATAATTAAGCTGAGTTTACAATACTAGACAAATAGATTTAAAATGATTAATAAGTACACTGTGTCAAAAACTTTATGTTCATCATCATGAGTGCAGCTAAATAGTTGCAGAGAGAGGAATGGAGTGCAACATTAGTCAAAGAGGAGGGAAGTGGGGTGATATGTGTGGAAGAAAGGTATGAGGCAAGATGGGAGATAGGAATAAAGTCAATCGGGGGGAAGATTACACTGACATAGCCATATATTGCTTAGGTGTTTTTTTACAGCATTTCTGAACTGGTGTTTAGGCGTAATATTTGATTGCCCAAGGGAAGTTTATTCCAGCTTTCAGTTGGGGAGTAGCTATAAAGGTTCTTGTCAGTTTTGATGTTTGGCTTGTATATAGAGAGGAGATGTTGTTCTGAGTGTGGAGTGGAGGTAATGCTGGGGCAGACAGAGGGCATGTGCAGTACTGAATGAATTATCTGAAGCTGTGAGAGGAAAAGGTAGTAGGGGAGCTCTAACCAGTTTAGTTTTCTGAGTATTAAGCAGTGATGGGAATGGTAGGGGTTTTCGGCAGCAAATTTGGCTACCTTGTTGTAAGTGGAGTCTAGTTTAGAGAGAAGTGTAGTTTGTAAGTTGGTGAGGATTTGAGAGCCATAGAGGAGGGTTGTGAGTAGGTAGGCATGGGATAAGACTGTCTTGGCTTTACTAGATAGGATGTTTTTATTCCTATAAAGGAGACCAAGTTTTTGGAGGGTTTTGTTAATGTTACTGAAAACATGTAGGTCAAATTTCAGCTGGTCGTTGATAATGACTCCAAGTAGTTTGGTGTGAGTTTCAACTGTGATAGATCTGTTGTTAAGGGAAGAGATAGAAAAAGAGGGCTTAAGGTGATTCATAGTTTTTGAGAAGAAGAGCAAAAGTTTAATCTTCTTTGGGTTTAGGATTAGGTGGTTCTGGTTGAGCCAGTTTTCGAAAGACAAAAAGGAGTTCTGAGTTGTAGTATGGAGCTCGGGGAGGGTATTGGCTATGGTGACTGTGGGATCATCGGCATATTTTACTAGTGTTGATAGTGGAGTGGAGGTAAATAACTGATTGGTGAAAATGTTAAATAGTAGTAGGCCCAGTATATAACCTTGGGGAACCCCCATATTTATGAGAAGTCCAGGGAAGATAGCAGAAAACCATTTAACAGACTGGAAGTGATTGCTGAGGTAGCTGGAGAACCAGGAGATAGTGGAGGTGAACAGATTTAGTTCAGAGAGTTTATTTAAGAGGAGGGGGTGAGAATGACAGAGTCAAAAGCCTTTAAGAGGTCTAGAAAAATGCAAGAGACTACTTTGTTGTGATCTCTGGCTTGTGAGATGTTGTTAATGAAGGAAATAAGAGCAGTAGAGGTGCTCTGACCTGGGCGGAAGCCATGTTGGGTGGGGGTGATTAAGTTCTCTTGTATGAGGTGTTGTAGGATTTGTTTGTGTACACATTTTTCCAAGATCTTAAAGAGAAGTGATAGTATTTCAATGGGCCTAAAGTTGGAGAGTTCAGTACAATTGCTTCCTTTATGAATGGGTGGGGTGTAGATTTTTTTCCAAATACCAGGGACTTTGGCTTCAGTAATGGACTGGTTAATGAGAATAGAGATGGTAAGTGCAAGGGATTTGGCTGCCTTCTGGAGAAAGAGTGGGGGGACACCATCTGTTTAAGGCGAGCAAGTTTTAAGTTTAAGAAGCAGGGATTTAATGTAGTTATTAGATACAGTTTTTAGGGAGAAGGTTGGGAAGGTGTTGGAAGGTTTAAGTGGGTTGGTGGATAGGGTAGAGTTGGTGTTAGAGTTAGGATGGTGGGTTCATTTGCTGATGTCTATAAAATAGGTGTTAAAGTCAGTGGCAGTTTGAAGAGGTGTGCTTGTAGGGTTATGTTGGGGTGAGAAGGGGTTGCCTGGATGAAGGATTTGGTTAATTGTATGCCAGAACTTCTTTGGGTTATCTAGGTGTGATTCAGGAGAGCTTGTGTAGTAGTTTCTCTTATCAGTGGTGATGGATTTCTTTGCAAGGTTACATAGTTGTCTGTACTGTTGGAGGTGGGGGGGGGGGGTTTGGTTTTAGTCCAGAGCTTCCAGGTTTTTTCTCTTTGAACCATTAGGGAGCAGGTGGTGTTTGTTAGCCAGAGGGATGTGATTGCTTTTATTCTAATGTTGCGTACAGGGGCTAGGGAGTTGAGTATGTTAAGGAATATGCAGTTAAATTCTAATACAGCTTCATCAAGGGCTAACTTTCTGAGGAATGACCAGTTGATCCCTGAGAGATGGTTATTTAACTTATCGGAGTCAAAGTTTGTTAATTTGCAACATGCTTTGAACTTATGTGTTCTAAACATGTGAGGAGAAAAACAGAGCACTTTAGTTGGGCAGTGGTCACTAAGAGTATCTGGAAGAGTTTCTGGGATGTGATATTTCTGAGGGTGGGATACTAGAATCCAGTCAAGGATGGAGGAATGAGTAGAGGATTTGGTAATATAAGTAGGTGTGGATATTAGTTGGCTGAAACCATGAAGATTAATGGAGAAGGAGAGAGATTCAGAGGAGAAGGTTAACCAGTTAATGTTAACATCACCAATGAGAATAGTTTCATTGGGGAGTTCTTTGCTGAGTGATGAAAGGATATTTTCTAGCACTGCTATGTTGTTGCCTGGTGTTATGCAGATTGCAGCTATGTTAAAAGAGGTGTGATTATTGAGTTTACAGTTTGCAATGAGACGTTCTGCAGGAGAGGTTGGTGGGGAGGAGACAGTTAGAGGAGTAAGTGTAAAGTGGCTAGAGAACATGATGGCAAGACCCCCTCCTTTTTTGGGTTCTATCTAGCCGTAAAAAGGTTATAACTGGGGGGATGTCTTTGTCTGGAAAATGGGGTTTTAGCCATGTTTCAAAGAGGGTTAGGATGTGTGGACAGTGTTGGGATATCCAGGAATGGAAGTCCGTGGTTTTCTTCATTATGCTTCTCATGTTAATGGAATATAGGGAGATGTGTTTTGGGGGGATATTGGAATGGGGAGGGATGGACTGTGTGGTGATAGTGTTGGTTGTGGAGGGGAGGTCTGGCCCTGGGTTGGGGTGGATGTCCCCTGCTAGAAGAAGGTTAAGGAGATTGGGAATAGGAAGTGGAGTAAGGATGTCAAGTAAATAGCACTTTGATTTTACTTTAGGGGAGTTGTGCTTCCAAGTAATAGGCTTTGTTTTTAGAGGCAAGGTTGTTGAGAGAGTGGAAGGTGAGATTGTTATGAAGGAATGAGGGAGTTGGAAGACTGGAGGATTGGTAGAGGTTGGAGACTGGTAGTTGCATTTCAGGGGGACGCTGTAAGAGGAGAGGATCTATGAGATACTTAGGGTAGAAGTAGTTAGCAGTGTTAGGAGGAGGGTGAAGGAAGTCATGGTGTAGTGTGGTAATTCAGTAGGGAAGAAGTGGGTTCGTTACAGGACTAGATGAGGTGAGAATATAAAGGTAAGATCATATGAGGCTAAACAGTTCTGTCTGTGTCACTTTGTTGTTGAGATATTTAGAAAAACGTGAAAATTATATCTATGCAAATTAATATCATAAAAAGAACAGTTGATATCTATTTACCTGCACCAGACAGAGGTCAAATATTAATGCAATTGAGCTTGCCATTGTGTGAGCCTTAACATGAAATCTTTTAAAACTTTGTATGTAGCATGGTTTTGGAATTATTGATGCAAATATGAACAAGCAATGTTTGACGCCTAGAGGTGTCAGTAGGAGTTAACTGCAGATGCACTTGGAGGTGTCACTTCAATGTAATGAGTTAATACATTAGTTTAATGAATGTATTTATATTTTTTAAGGATTTGGCTGAAGCTGAGATCATGGGATTTCCTGTGAAACTGGTATCTGATGCCCAAAAATCCAGTTAAAGACACCTGCTAATATCAGATTACTTTTCATATTAGTTTGCGATATATCTAAATAATTTTTTGTAACTTTTGCTCTAAGGCCAGCATTTTGTACAAATGTGAATAATTCATTTTGGTATTTTAATACAGCCATAATGAACCTCCTTTCATCATCATTATATGAAAATGTTATCTGAGGCATATAAACAGATTGTTTTTTTCCCAAACAGTGTATCTCTTTTTTGACTTAAAGGATAAATCAGCTATACTGATTCAACGTTTATTTCTTATCATCTTCTTGAAGATATGTTTTTTGTAAAATTATTATATTTTAATTATTTTATTTGAGGTATTTGAGAGACCCATTTCTTTTTTTGTTTATTACTCTGTCCATTTATATTTAATGGCAAAACTCTTAGTCATGTTGTAATTGGTCTACATGATAACACCTACACGCCAAAACACCGACAAAATAACCAACATGAAAAAAACAAGAAAAAGTTAAAAAACATGAAACTTCACATGCCCGACAAACCAAAATCCCGACAATCGACAAAACAAATACCTTTCTCGAAAAACACACACACAACACAAGCACACCAAAACCCTTACAAACCTACACTAAACCTTACATACACAACTATCTATGCACTAACCTTAACCCAAACCCTAACCCTAAGGTCCATCACTATCACACATTTACCTTACCCGCACCGTAACCCTAACTCACTTAAGCCGCCCCTAAACCTGAACTCTGTCACTATCGCACACTTACATCTGTCACTATCACACACTTACCTTACCCACACCCTGACCCTAACATCCATCCCTATCACACACTTACCTTAACATGCCGGTGTTCTCAGCGTCGGGGTTCTCAACTGTCGGCCCTCTCTGTTGTCGATCTTCCGGTGTCGGTGTTCTCATTGTCGGCGTTCTGCGATTTTGGCATTTTCAGGTAGACCCATTGTAATATACTTTGTATATTCCTTTGTAAATGATTAATAAAACCCTTATAATAATTGATTTTTCTAATGATGTCTCTTATGCTATAATATACTTTATATGGTATATATTTCATTTTAAATGCCAGGTTATATAAATCATAAAGCAATAACCATGGAAACATTGTAACTGTGGAGTCACCAGATTCTTAATATAACTAGTAAACTACTACTTATATAATATTTCTGTTCTATCTTACACTTAGTCTACAAATGTCACTCAGTAACTCATTGGTTCAGAGGTTTACAGGGCCTTTTTAAGCCTAGCCATGCAACCCAAATCTCTGACAAGTTTGGGATATAAAACATTTACAAGCAGGGGCCCGATAGATTAGCCATTTACATGCTGCCTGTGTCTATTAAAGACATGGGTGCCAAATCAGGGATGAGTTTCCTGTTCCCCATCTAGTTGTCCAAATTAAACTTAAATTGGTTAGGGAGGAACTCTGCTTCATATGGATGGGGACCCCAATCCAGATAAGGGGTATTGCATAAGATACATATGTGTTTCTTCAGTAGGTCCTATTTATATCAAGGGAAGAATTACATCTTTAGGATGGGTAATTATGGTGATGTTTGTTTTGCAGATATGCAGGAAGTCCACCAGGGTGGGGTCTGACAATGCCTTGCATGTCAGGCATAGATCTCCCTTCAACAGCCTTGTAGGAGATGGAAAACAGAGATAAGGCTTCGCGGTGGATTGCATTGGTCATGTTACTTATACCATGCGTTCTTTTACTGGATGCACCAGTTGTTGGATGTGCCTGGTTAGGTACATAACAAAGGGAGCATCATACCGTATGAGTGGTCTGATGAATATGCTGAATAGAATTGAACAAAGACCTCATCGGACCTTGGACTTAGATGCCATCCTTTTGTTTATAAGTTGCACAATGTAGAATGATTTCCTCACTTCTGTAGACAAATGATGGTCAAAGACTAGACTACTAGTTGCAAAAATGGTTCTTTGACTGGATAAACAATTGATAATTCACCTCAAAGCATAAAGTAAAAAAGAATATAACAAACTGACCACGGCTGACAGCAAAAATCGTAAAATGGTAAAAGTTTAATTGAGTAAGCGCTTTTGCGATGAGTAACACATCGCTTCCTCAGACTCTAACTAACACATAAAATCTCTCTACATTTAAATCATACAATATCCAGTCATATGGCTTTTCATTCGTGACATCATAAAATTCAATACAAAATTTCTTTAAGAAAACAACAATCTAAAACTATGCTTAAGTAGCAGCAACATAAATACTTCCTAAAATACACTCAAACATATATTTGTTTCAATGCTTGAGCAGTCTTACTTTCAAAAAAGGTTTTAATGACACTGCACTATTTAACCCTGGATAGCTGTCTGCTTTCAGTAACATAACCCATTTCTGTTCAACGTCTTCTACAATATTGCTCATATCCCCACCTCTAATGTTTAATTGCATAACCTCTAGGGCCATAAAATTAAAAATGTGTGATGGACCTGCAGACTGCACATGTTTAGCTAGGGCGCTGGTTTCTTTCTTGTTGTTAATGTCCCTCAGATGTTCTTGTATCCGCTCTTTGAACAACCTATCAGTCTTGCCTATATAAAAGGCATGGCAGACTATACAAAAGCTGAAATATGCCAAGTGTCTAGTTCTACAGTCGGCATAGAAATTTATATTTATTTCAAAACCAGAAGTCTTGTGTTGAAAAGTGGATTTGCTATACAAATAATTACATGCCGTGCACTTTCTACATGGGAAAGTTCCAGTTCTTTGGGAAACTGTTCTATTCTCCCTTTTAGAGTTTAATTTGTAGCATAGCTGCCTCTTTAATGATGTTTTATTCTTGAAGGAGAAATTATGTTTATTATATATCACCCCCTGTAGTTCATTTATAGTGGTCAGGATACTCCAATTCTTTTCAAATATCCCAGAAAATCTTCTGATGTCACTTGAATAGGTTATTGGAAACCTAACCTTACTCATGTTATTCATATTTAACAGTACATCTTGGACCTCTCCTGAAGAATAATATGGGGTCCCTCTATTATTACGTCCTTCATACATTTTTTCTATACTATCATCTATTTCCTTCTTGTTATATCCTCTCTTCTTAAAGTCATTTTCCAATAAGGTAACTGCTTCTTGTAGGCCGTCATCTGTGTTGTGAAGTCTGCTCATCCTTATAAATTGCCCTTTGATTACGTTCCTATGCACATGGGTGGGGTGCATACTGCTTTTGTGTAATATGCTATTCTTATATGTGGGTTTCCTATATAAACCAGTATCTATTTCTTTTAATGAATTTTTGCATACTTTAACATCAAGAAAATCTATATCTTTATCTGAGTGCTGACAGGTGAACCTTAAAAAAATCAGTTGTGCTATGTAAATAGTTCACAAATAGTTCCAACCTATCAACAGTCCCTCCCCATAGCAAAAAAACATCGTCAACAAAACGCTTGTACCATAGAATTTCTTTGTGAAAATCACTGCCTTCTGATAGAAAGCAGGTCTCCTGTGAGACTAATGTTAAGCTGACGTAGCTATTGGCACATGCTGTGCCCATAACCATGCCAACTTCCTGTAAATACACAGATTCATTAAAAATAATATATCGTTGTCTAAGATAATGTCCAATAAACTGCAGATCAATTCAATTTAAGTATTACTATATACTTTTTTAATATTAAGCAAGTCATGTATCCTCTCAATCCCCCAGTTATTTGGGATCACCATGAATAGTGACGCTATATCCATAGTAACAAAAATGAAATCACTCTTTATATTTCCCATTATTTCAGACAAGGATTTTTAAAAAGTTTTTGTATCCTTTAGAATCGTGTCACAACTTTCCAATACAGGGTGCAAACATTTCTCAACGTATATAGATAAGGCTTCAGTAGCCCACCCTGTACTCGAAACAATGGGTCTCATGAGAGGACAATTTAAATATTTATGGACTTTTGGTAGACTATAAATGATCGGAATAATAGGAAACTCAGTATTAAAATAACTGAATAGTTCTTCAGTGATGTAGTGTGAAATGAACAGATCAAAAATAAAGACAGACACTCTATCCATAATAGCCTTGGCTTCTCTATCAGAAATACATAATAGGTGTTAGTATCACCTAATAAGTTCAACATCTGCTGTATATAAAAAGTTTATCCATAACTGCTACCCCACCCCCTTTGTCTGCAGGCCTAATTTCAATACTTGATAAAACCCTTTAGTTGCAATAGGGCTTCATTCTCACTTTTATTCAAATTATGAAAAGAGAATTCATTCATATTGTTAAATTCTGTCCCAATTTCCTTCTCACAGACAGAAACAAAAGTTTCTATGGTGGGATGCGGTTTCGGTATAAATATACTAGGTTTTTTGAAAACTGTATTGGTCACTATTCATTTGTATCAAACATAGTTTTTAGTGTTAAAGAACGTGCAAATAGCCTGAGTTCTTTCAAAAGCTCAAAAAGCATTGTTTTCTGCACTGGAATAAAAGTTAGTCCCTTATTTAAAAGGGATTTCTGTGCTTCAGTCAGCTCTATACTAGATAAATTAATTACCAGTTTCTCATATTTCTGCTGCGTGTGGTCATTGCATTAACATTGGTCTCATGGGAGACCTGCTTTCTATCAGAAGGCAATGATTTTCACAAAGAAATTCTATGGTGCAAGAGTTTTTTGACGATGTTTTTTTGCTATGGGGAGGGACTGTTGATAGGCTGGAACTATTTGTGAACTATTTACATAGCACAACTGATTTTTTAAGGTTCACCTTTCAGCACTCGGATAAGGATATAGATTTTCTTGATGTTAAAGTATGCAAAAATTCATTAAAAGAAATAGTTACTGGTTTATATAGGAAACCCACATATAAGAATAGCATATTACACAAAAGCAGTATGCACCCCACCCATGTGCATAGGAACGTAATCAAAGAGCAATTTATGAGGATGAGCAGAATTCACAACACAGATGAGGGCCTACAAGAAGCAGTTACCTTATTGGAAAATGACTTTAAGAAGAGAGGATATAACAAGAAGGAAATAGATGATAGTATAGAAAAAAATGTATGAAGGATGTAATAATAGAGGGACCCCATATTATTCTTCAGGAGAGGTCCAAGATGTACTGTTAAATATGAATAAGATGAGTAAGGTTAGGTTTCCAATAACCTATTTAAGTGACATCAGAAGAATTTGAGGGATATTTGAAAAGAACTGGGGTATCCTTGCCACTATAAATGTGGGTGACAGATAATAAACCTAGTTTCTCCTTCAAGAATAAAAAGTCATTAAAGAGGCAGCTATGCTACAAATTAAACTCTAAAAGGGAGAATAGAACAGTTTCCCAAAGAACTGGAACTTTCCCATGTAGAAAGTGCACAGCATGTAATTATTTGTACAGCAAATCCACTTTTAAACACAAGACTTGTGGTTTTGAAATAAATACAGATTTCTATGCCGATTGTAGAACTAGACACTTGCTATATTTCAGCTTTTTTATAGTCTGCCATGCCTTTTATATAGGCAAGACTGATAGGTTGTTCAAAGAGCAGATACAAGAACATCTGAGGGACATTAACAACAAGAAAGAAACCAGCACCCTAGCTAAACATGTGCAGTCTGCAGGTCCATCACACATTTTTAATTTTATGGCCCTAGAGGTTATGCAATTAAACATTAGAGGTGGGGATATGAGCAATATTGTAGAAGAAGTTGAACAGAAATGGATTATGTTACTGAAGGCAGACAGCTATCCAGGGTTAAATAGTGCAGTGTCACTAAAACCTTTTTTGAAAGCAAGACCGTTCAAGCATTGAAACAAATATATGTTTGAGTGTATTTTAGGAAGTATTTATGTTGCTGCTACTTAAGCATAGTTTTAGATTGTTGTTGTTTTTTTACAGAAATGTTGTATTGAATTTTATGACGTCACGAATGAAAAGCCATATGACTGGATATTATATGATTTAAATGTAGAGAGATTTTATGTGTTAGTGAGTCTGAGGACGCGATGTGTTATTCAACGCGAAAGCGCTTACTCAATTAAACTTTTACCATTTTACTATTTTTGCTGTCAGCTATGGTCAGTTCATTATATTCTTTTTTACTAAAGGCTAGACTACTGCCTGTGTGTGTCCCAAACTCTCTGACTATTGGGTCAGTTCCTATGGGTGTGTTGTTAATATGCTATTTATCAGAGGTGATTGACTTCCTAAGGATACTGTTATGTACTTCTTGTCATTTAGTTTTAGTCCATGGCTCTGACACCAGTTATTTGTCTGTGTTAGCCCTTCCTTCAGAACAGTATTGTCAGTAGGAGATTCTTTGACTGTTCTCAATTTGCAGTTGTTAGCAAATGTGATCAGCCAGAGGCCCTTGACATTGGCCTTTACTTCAGAGAAGTAAAGGCCAAAGGGGAGTAGTCCTAGGACTAATCCCTGAGTGGCTCTGCTTGAGACTAACCTCATTGCAGAGGTGAACTCCCCAATTTCAACCTGCTTTGTCATGTCTGTGAGCCAGCTGACTATTCACCAGGTAACATAATGGTTTACACCTATTTCTTGAGTGGGGTAGTGTGTAAAATGCATGGCCAGGTCAAAATAGGCAGTGTGAATCATTTTGCCCTCCTCCATTACTTTGGTGACCATCTCAAAGAAGTCCACCAGGAGAATTAGGCATGACCTGCACTTGACAAAACCAAATTGGGTGAGATCCAGTGTCTAAGGGTTTCTTATGTCATTATTGATCATTTCCATGATAATTCTTTTCGTGGGTTTGCATATGCCACTAGTGCAACTTGTGGATCTGTAGTTGGCCAATCTTTGTGCAGAGGAATGCCTGTTGCTGTTCTCCATTCACGAGGCACAAAACTTGTTTGGAGGCTGCAGTTAAATATTGATTACAGAAGGCCTAAAAGGACATGCTTCATGCTATTTAGAAGGCATTCTGTTGTATTCAATGGGCTTATCAATGCAGTGTTCTTTGTTTTAGAGAAGGGCATTGAGGACCTGTTCCCCTAGTGATAGTAAGGGGAGTTATATTTGATGGTATTTCCTGAGAAGTTAAGAGAGAGAGAAATAATAAAGTTCAAGTTGAATTTGGGGGGACCTATAGCTTACAAAGTAGTGGTATGGGATTTTGCCTATGGTGATCTGCATGTGAAGAAGCTTGTCCTGTTTGACCAATCATGATGTTCATTTATTTTTGATGTAAATCGAGACACCTCCACCTTTAGTGACTGTGTGTGTATTAGCTGGTCTAAATGTGCTGAAGGCATTACAGCCTTGCACTGCCAATGTGCTCTCTGCAGGTTTAAACTGTGTCTCAGTAACTGCACAGACATCAGGATTCTCTAGGATAAGGAGAGCTTGTAGAGAGTTGTGCTATTTGTTTATACTCCTAACACTGAGCAGTAATACCTTTAGATTTTCTTGGTTTTGATTTGCTCCATTGGAAGTACTTTCAGTTTGGCTTCACATAAAAAGGGTACTATGGGGAAGGACAATATTGTTGATAATATTTGAAAGCCTAGAGTGGAGAGGTGCAGACCATCCCTGTTGACCATCTCTTCCCATGCTGATAAATACTGGACTCCTTTAGAATGACACCAGAAATTAAGCCAATTATTAAAGTCATTCATCTTCTGTTCATATTGTGGCATCATCCTTTGAGAAGGTAAAATGCTGCTCAGTGCTAGCTCATACAAGACTGGGACATATATTCGAAGAGCTCAAGATGTCTCTCTTCATATACTCTTGGGAGGTATGTCACCGGTCACTTAAAACTGTATGGACTATAACTGAGTCATACTGGTGCTTGTGGTTCAATGACCTGGGTGTATGCATAATGTGGAAGATCCTGACCCCTAATATGCAATTGACTTGATTTTCTCCTTACTAAGCCTGGTGGGAGGGACATAAGTGTTTCTCACAATGGAGTCTCCAATGACCAGAATGTTGGATTTTTGTGGTGGTTTGCCTTAGGTTCAGAAGAAAAAGCTCCATGACATATGGCTGTATGTGTTGATATGGGTACTGATTTAAAAGAGTGCATTCGAGGTTGCTGAGGGAATTTGTTATGTGTAGGGAGGTATTGGGGTTTAAGAAGGTTACATTTAAGTGCCTTAGCATATGTGGGGTCTGTGTGTCTACTTTGTACTGTGGGTGACAGGTGCAGTGTACAACTGACAACCTGATTGACATTAGGAGTGCTTTTATTTGAGAGATTTGCCTCCAGTGGCAATATTTAAATTCATATTTTGCATACCTTATCAGTATGTTTGAGAATTTGCTGGTTGTCAGTAGACATAAGGCAATGTCTATTTTGCTTCAGGATGCCCATATCCACCAAGCTGGTAAAGGAAACGGTGTTAAAGTTCATATCTTAGCTAATCAAGCAGTAATTATTGAAAATATAAAATTAGTTTCATTAAGAATGATGAATAGTGGGGATTCACCAAAATGGCTACTACTAGTGTTGGTCTCACCACAGCTTCATACCACTGGGATAAAATGCCGCTTTGTTTCTTCTCTAACCAGAAACAAACAGAAGCACTAATCCCAAGATGACTGTTGAGAGGCAGAATATGGGATCTCCAATGATTGGTAGTCTTCAACCAGAAGCTGTATACTTTAAAGTTAAGATGGAAAAAAAGAGTTGCAGTGTGCACTAAGCAGTTGGATATAATAGGTTCATAAGTAGGTACTAGGTTATCAGCCCTGGGACCTATATAAGCCTAGCCAAAAAGGTTTCCTGGCTTTCACCACCCAAGAAAATTATTTTCCTGTGCCCATGTCAAGCAGTGCCACAAAAGAGATCCCCGGGGTGAATTTTCTATTTCCCATCCAGTCGTCAAGATTTTTCTTAAAGAGGGCAAATGAGGAGCTTTGCTTGACATGAATGGGTAGTTTGTTCCAGAGTATGGGAAGTCTCTGGGACAGGAATCTATCCCTCCAGCATTTTCTGTTTATTGTGATGACGAGGTTAAGGTCCCAGGAGCATGTGGTATAGAGGGATTGGGATTTCTTTAAGTGTAGCATATCCAAAAGCTCTAGGTTTGACATAGCTTTGTATGTTAGGCAGAGATCGCCTCTGAGTAGGCAATATGCGATGGAGTAGAGCTGGAGTTTTTTGAGATGGTCTGCGTATGGCATCTGTTTGAGGCCGGTAATCCTCTTACTAAGGTATTTCTGTGGCCTTTCCAATTGTTGTAGGTGTCTTGTGAGATACATGCCAAATGGAGCATTGTACTTTATAATGGGTCTGATGAAGGATGAGTAGAGAGGAACAATGACCTCCTTTTTTCTAAAGGAGAACCCATTTATGATGAGGTGTGCCACGTAGAAAGATTTCCTGACTACTGTGGCAAGGTGGTTATCAAAGGAGAGGCTACTGTCCACCTGTGTCCCGAGGTCTCTTAGCACACTTTCAGTGTTTAGTGAGCTACTGCCTATGTGGTAGTTCATGGGTACTGAGTTTTTGCCAAAGGAGATGAAAATACACTTCTTAGCATTGAGCTTGAGGCCATGACTTTGACACCAAACATCTGTCTCTGCGAGGTCCTTTTGTAGAATGTCTACATCATTAGGTGATTCTATTATGGCTCCCAGTTTGCAGTCATCTGTGAACTTTGTTAGCCAAAGACCTTCTGTGTTGGCCTGCACTTCAGAGAACTAGATGCTGAACAGGCGATGACCCAGGACCAAACCCTGTGGTACTCCACTTGTCACTGGTCTGAAGTCAGACTTGGAGTTGGATACTTTTACTGTGTGGGTTCTGTCAGTGAGCCAGTTGGCCACCCATCTTGTGACATAGGGATTTATGCCCAGTTTAGTGAGTTTATCTATAATTCCAGAGTGGGGGATAGTATCAAAAGCCTTGGCAAGGTCAAGATAGGCTGTGTGCACTACCTTGCCCTGGTATATGTCTCTAGTGACTGCTTCAAAGAAGTCAGTCAGGTTTAGTAGACATGATCTACTTTTTACAAACCCAAACTGAGTAGGGTTCAGGGTTTGGAGGTTACCTATGTCTTTGTTTATAATCTCCAAGATGATATGTTCCATGGCCTTGCAGACAAGGCTCATCAGGCTAATGGGGCAGTAGTTTCTGGGGTCCTTGGTGGCACTCCTTTTGTGGAATGGGATAACCATCACTGTGCAACATTCAGTAGGCACATAGCTTGAGGTGAGGCTATGATTGAACATGGTACTTAGGTGGGGTACCATTTCATTCTGTAGTTCATGCAGTATACAGCCTGGGATGTTGTCTGGTCCCATGGATGCTGTGGTCTTGGCTTTAGAGAGTGCTGTCTTTACTTGTTCATCCATGATTACAGGGGCTTTGCATTCTTCTGGTCTTAAGATGGGCCCTTTGGAAGGTGAGATGGGGGTAAAGTTAGCACTGAACCTATGTGCCAGGATGTTGGAAATATTGGTTGGTTCTGTATATTTAGTGCCATTGTGCTGTAGATCAGAGCAGATCTGAGTGTTGCCATTGAGATTCTTGACATAGTTGTAGAATACTTTGTGGTCATCTTTGGAATCAGCGGCAATTTTATTTTCATAACTGGCTTTGGAGGATTTTATGAGGTATCTCAACTTCTTGCTGAGGCTGACCAGGGAGTTCCTCCAATCCTGGGATTTTACTATTTTTTTGCAACAGCTTCTTCTTTCTGTTGTAGAGTTTGTTTATGGCAGGGGACCACCAGATTGGCTTCCTTTTTTTTTTGGAGGATAGCGTCTTGGTTCTGCTGGGGATGGCATGATCCATGCACTTGTGTATGTGCGTATACAGTGCATTTGTGTAAGATTCAGCAGTCATACCTCTATTTTCCGTTTGCATGGGTGTCATGAAGTTTGCCACTTCTATCTTAAGAAGAATGAAGTTGGCTTTGGAGTAGTTTTTGACGGTGGTTTCCTTAATGGGGGGTGGGGTGGAGGTGGGATATGGATGTCTAAGGTGATTAGCTTTTGGTCAGATCTGACCAGCAATGAGTTGACCTCTGGCATGGAACATCGGTTACCCATATTGGTAATGACCAGGTCCAGGATATTGCTGCCCCTGGTGGGGGTGTGGACAAGCTGATCCAAGGCATTGGAATTTATGAATTCCAGAAAACATTGAGCCAATGAGTTGGTACATGAGTAGTTTTACCAGTTGATGGTGGGGTAGTTGAAATCACCCATAATTAAGGTATTGTGTTGTACCTTAATATTTTCCAGTATCTTAAGAAATGAAGAGTGGGAATCCTGGGGTATGGTGGGGGATCTGTAACAAACTACAACCTGGATTGCAGTCTTGCCCAGTGTTAGTTGCACTTGGATAATTTTGGATGCATTATGTTGAGCAACTAGCCTGGAGGTGTGGATATCCTTAATGAATATGGACACACCTCTGCCTGTAGTGTTTCGGCCCAGGTTAGGCGGTCGAAAGGTGTGGTATGAATTATAGCTTATTAATGCAGGGGTGCTCTCTGGAGCCTTGAACAAGGTCTCTGTCACTGTACAGATGTCGATGTTCTTCATTTTAAGGAGTGCCTCAAGTGAGTGCATTTTTTTTGGTTTAGACTTCTAGCATTGAATAGCATTACACTCAAGAGTTTGCAATCTAAGGTAAGAGCTACTAATTTTAAAAGGACAAGATAGATTGGAAGGGGGTGGGTGCTTCGTATTCTGGCTCTCTGGAATACAGCTGGATGGCCAATACATTTAAACAGCTGAAGGGAAGAGACTTCTCAAAATTATAATTTTTGCTTTCTGACAACAGTCAATGAGAGGAGAGGGAAGGAAATATGTGATCAAATTAAAGTAAGGGACAGGAAACTAGAGAGAGTTGAGTTTAAAAACACAACAGCAACAGCGTGGGATGGCAAAGAAAATTTAATTTCTGTGTGACTCACAAGAGACACCACTCTGGTCTCTCTCATAGTTTAAATATGCAATTAAAAGCAGAATACAATTAAAACACACTGTAATGAAAATACACAGTATACACAATCGAAGGAAATGAAGCAATACAAATTATAAGAAAGCAATATAAGAAAAGCAAACTAACCTTTTCCTCACAGCAGTCTATTGTAGATTCTGAGTGAGCTTTTTCAGTAAAGCCTTTAAATGTTTTATTTTAAACCCTTAAATATAAGGTTTAGTTTCTAGCTTTTCCCTCAGTTCATGGGTACGTAACCTTAATTGACATCTTCTGGTTTCTGTGCAACTCTGAAGAGATGGCTCTGGTCTCTTTCCTTGTTTACATACTTGAAAGCAGAATACAATTAAAACACAGTGTAATGAAAATACTCACTATATAAAGCAGAAGAAGGCATCAAAGCAATACAAATTGTGTGAAAGCAAAATAAGAAAAGCAAACTAACCTTTATGTCACAGCAGTATATGACAGAGTCTGAATTGAACCTAGACCATAATGGTGAGAGCACTGAGTCCTAACCACTAGACTACCTGGGACTCTTCATATTTTTCTCTTAAATGAAAATGAGATTTACACCCATTCCATACAGTGATTTTTAAGCTAACATTTACTTTGAACTCCTTAGATATATTCAAAAAAGTGAGAAGATGTCTGTCTTTCCCAGGTCCTTTCTCTTCAGGTTTTATTTGAATCACCTTTCATCAATCCTCTTTTATTATTCTCTCATTTTTTATTTACAGTGTATAATGATATGTGATGCATTCATTGTGTGTGTACTATCTCCCAGAGACTAGTAAGTATTATTTATTTTCTTATGTATTAGCATTTAGTGTAATTATTCTATGAAATTATAGAATTACTACATGTAATTTAGTCTACAAAATTAATTTCCATTATATTGCTAATTATTTAAAGATGTTAAGGGATCAAGTTCATTTTATTTTAAATATAACTTGTAAAACGTATTAATATCTTAAAAAGTCATTATCTTCCAGTGTTTCTTACATTCATCAAATGTTATATTATTTTTATTACAATTTTGTTTATACATTTTCAGTGGAAAGTTGCTATGTTTTTTTTTCATAATTGCACAGTATTATCCTTCATCATATCATAGCCTACAAATCCAACTTTATACTGAGTTGTGTAATAAATCCATGGATAATTGTGATAATTATAATTCTTAGTTAGGGTTCTGTATAGAGACAGAGGTGTGAAATTACTCCATTTTAATTATATCATTTATAAAAACAAAATACTTCCCAAAGCTTTCTGTTTAAATAAAGTTTCTCTTCTCTTTCATTTCATTTTTTTTTAATTTGTGCCCATTCTTTTTATTTTTCATTATCTTTTTATTTATATTGCTCATTCATGTCACATACCCACACACACACACACACACACATATATATATATAATATATATATAATATATATATATATATATATAAATACATATATATATATATGTATATATACATATATATTTTATATATATATATATATATATATATATATACACACACACACACACACACACACACACACACACACACACACACACACAAATGTGTATATAGTTAAATCAAATAACATAGGGGTAAGCATTTTTTGACAATTATTTTTAAGTTATAAGACATAATATACCTATATTTTAATAATACAAATCATTAAAAACCATGCATATATTTAATATGCAAGCCAGTCCTTTAGGAAAAATCATTGCAATAATTTTATTTCTATACCTTTTTATTGTGTTTTATTCTCATTTCCTTTATTCATTCTTCCTTTGTCTCAATTTGTCTTTCATTCCTTGCAGTGCTGTTGTATCCATTTAGTGTTTTCTTATTTCAGTGGTACCATGGTTACTAGAATGTTTACAATAAATGTATTTACTGTTTTAAATACAATAGCAAGGGCATCATAACTGGATGGTAGAAATAAGTCACCACAGATTGAAACAGAGCTGATTTCATGAATAGAATTATATTCTGACTAAGGAAAAGGATCCATTCCTGTCACAAAAGAAAAAACTTGCACACTCCTGACACCATCATTCAATTCACTCACTGAGTAGAGTTAGGTGGTACTGCCTGATGCACTGCAGTTAGAAGAGGATTTCATTACTAATATTAGTATCTTACAACAGACATTACACTGATGTCTTCCACAGTCCCTGGACTGTTACTCCAAAAGTCAGGCCTTTGAGCTAAGGGAGATATTTTGCTTTTGTTAGCTTGTTCAGACATTCAGAGATGTTAGCTTTCAGTTCAGCAACTTGAATATTAAGCTACAGAGAATAATTCTGTGCAGTCAATAGAGACCAAATGGGATTGAATCAGACAAAGTCAAACACAAGGCTTTTTCATTTTGTTCAGCCTATGTTGCTAAGTCATTGGGCAGCATAGGCAGTCTCTAAAGTGGCCACCCCATCAATCTGAACATGAGTACAACAAAAAAAAACCAGAAAAATAAAATTAAACCAATAAATAAAAAGGTCCTCCAAAGCTGAGAACTAGAACATAAATATCATGATTTTCTGAAGAAGAAAAAAGTTACATGCACACAACAAGCAAATAAATGCATTAATGACTGCCATTGTTCCACTATACTTTCATCAGTAAATCTTTCATAGTGCCAATAATGCCCCCAGCAGCTTGTAACCAGGCCACCTTCCCCCTTCATTTTCTCCTAGCTAAAGTACTGATTTTATACTCCAGATGTTACCATACATGTTGATGACAGAAATGACACACACCCCGGCATTCAAAAAGCTCAGAGCATCACTACAGATGGTGCAGCAACGCCATATGAATATGTATGAGGGCGCACTGCCGCACCTTCAACATTTACAGGAAATGAGTGTGAGTGCAGGGGTCATGTACAAGTGCTCTATGGAGGTGTAAACATGCCCCGACAGTTGCAAAGCCTACTATGCCTACTAGTAGAGCCCGCCTCTAATAGTAAGTCAGTAATTCAGTGTCCGTGGGTACTGAAATGTATGATAAGCATACAAGAGTGTCCGCGAACAGTGAAATAAAATCGAAGTAGTAAACACACAAGCATGTAGTGGAATGTTGAGCCCTGCCCCTAGAACTTTCACAATTAGATTCCCCGTGTCCCTATTATACATTTGAATTGCCACAATACCGAAGGTGTAAGCAAAGTGCAGTGCATTTGCGCAACGCTGCCCTCTGCCGAGTGTAGCTTACAAATCAAATTCAGTCAAATAGAGAAAAACATGCAGAATCAACATAAACGTCAATAGTGTAGTGTTTAGAGCATCCGCCTAACGAACAAGCATTCACGGTTCGAGCCCAACAATACCACATATCATTTTCCATGTGGAATGAATGTCGTTTTGCTGTAAAACTGACATAAGAGTATCGCATGAGATATTTAACTTAAATATCATTCAAGCAAAGTAGCACTGTCATAATGAATAAGGCACTAGTAAGCAGGTGTAAGCACAAATAAGCAGCAGTAAACACATATAAGTACCAGTAAGCAAGTCTGAGTGCACTTGCGCAGGGCTAAGCAGTGCCAAGCATAGGAAATGTGCTAGGGGAGAAATGGCTCCTGAGGGTACTAATTGCAGTGTGGAGAGAAAGGCGTATTCCAGATGACTGGAGAATAAGCATACTTGTGCCAGTGTACAAGAACAAAGGGGACATCCACAACTGTGGACAGTACAGAGGCATCAAACTCCTACCACATTGCATGAAAGTTCTGGAGAGGGTGAATGATAAACGGATACGCAGAATAGTAGAATGTAAGATGAGAGATGAACAGTTCGGATTCAGATCAGGATGCAGCACGATTGACCCGATGTTTGCATTAAGACAGATACTTGAGAAGAAACTAGAGAAGAGGAGAGAGTCAAACTGGGCTTTCCTAGACTTGGAGAAAGCATATGACAAGGTCCCAAGAAAGCTGATCTGGGCAGTACTGCGGTGGTTTGAAGTCCCAGAAACATTGGTAGAATTAGTACAGGCTATGTACAAGGACCCAGTGACTCAAGTACAAACAGTGTTTGGCCTCACTGAGGGCTTCCCAGTGGGAGTGGGTGTACACCAGGGTTCAGCTCTGAGCCCACTGCTGTTCATACTGGTAATGGACTACATTAGCAAACAGGTTGGAGGGGTCAGAGCAACAAAGCTGCTGTATGCAGATGATGTGGCAGTACAGGCAGACTCTGATCTAGAACTTCAGCAAAGGATAGGAGAATGGAATGCAAATCTGAAGGCACAAGGGATGAAACTAAGCACAGATAAGATGGTGGTAATGGCAGCAGATTGGGGAAATCAGAAGAAGCTGAGAATAGAGATAGATGGGAAGATAGTGGAACAGGTAAAGAACTTCAAGTATCTGGGAGGGGTGGTTGAGGAGAAGGGCAGTCTGAATGAAGAGGTCAAAGCTAGAATCAGAGGGGCTGCAGCCAACTGGCATAGAGTATCAGGTGTAGTATATGACAGAAGAATGCCAAAGAAGCTGAAAAGTAAGGTGTACTAGACAGTGGTGCGACCAGTACTACTGTATGGTACAGAAACCTGGGCAGTAAAGGCAGAACAGTTGAAGAAGCTAGAGGTGATGGAAATGAAGTGTCTGAGAAAGGTGGTAGGATGCACACTGCGAGACAGGCGAAGAAATGAGGACATAAGAGCAGAAGCCAAAGTAGCTCCAATTGCAGAAAAGATCAAAGAAAACAGATTACGATGGTATGGGCACATGTGTAGAAAAGCAGAAGACAATCTGGTGAGGGAGATTTGGGACAGACAGGAAGAAGGTAAGAGGAAGCGAGGGCATCCAGCAAAGAGGTGGATGGATTGTGTGAAAGAAGATCTGCGACAGTCAGGCATGAGTGTTGAAGAAGGCAGGAGAGTGGCACTGAATCGAGAGACTTGGCGACAGTTAATACGATACCCCGACCCCATGTAAATGGGAAAAAGGGGATGATGATGATGATGATGATGTCAGTGTATGTCATATCAATCTGGGCAGGAGTGAGCAAAGCACTGTTGCTCACACCACAGGCAGGATAATACCAGTGGAGTAACATTGTTGATGCTAATTCTACTTTACACACAGAGGGTAGTCCCTGGTGGGACTACCCAAAAATTGATAGGCTATTTGTCCATCTGACCATTACACAAGCAAGGACAGGTATTTTCTAGGACTAAATGGTGGGAGAGCCTGAGAATACATGGGTTGGGACAACATACGTGTAGGGCCCCTAACGCACGGGAGAGGGAATTGTGTGGAGGTGTGTCATGGCTGCGATAACAACTGGACAATGGATGGTATGCGTGTATGTTAAACTCGGGTGGTGTGGAGGAACTATGGGTATGAAATTATGGAGCCAGGCATGCCAGGGTTGGATGGGCTGGTTCGAATTGGACCGCTCCGTGGAGGTCAGTGAGTTCGTTATAAGTATATATGCATACACACATGCAGACATCAATATGTAGAAATACATTCTCTGTTAATACATTAATTACATTTGCAGACATAAATAGCATGAATCTACCCTTACAAACCTCGACAGTAGATAGAATAATAGGTTGTGCATAAGAGGGAAGGGACGAAACTGCTAAAAGGCAAAAGTGTGTACAATGTCTGAAGTCGGTGCTGTGCTGAAAAAAATCAAATGTGAGGACTTTCCCACACATGGAATCATTCCTGTGATCTGCCTGCTATGGCAATGCCAATTACTAAACCAGTCTATTTGTAAAAGAAATATGCCGAACACGTACATAATTAGGTTCTCATGTGTAATGTGTGCATTACCACATAGTCATACTTATTAATTTATTGTAGTGTCATGTTAACGGGAGTAAGGATGTAATGCAGTATAGTTTCTAATCTTAACATAAAGACATGCGTGTCCCATGTGGAACAGCCCAAAAATTGTGAATAGTGTCCTTGTGGTCATTCATGTCACCAATATTTGTGGACTAAAAGTTTGGGAGTTCTGAGAATACATGGAGTGAGTCAACTGAAGGGATGGGTCTATAGGAGTAGAGAGTGGCCAATGTGTAGTGGTGTGGATACACTGCAAATCATACTGGAGAGTGGATGACTGCAGTGTTAGAGAGGCGTTGGGGTAGGTGTTTGGGCAACCAGGTGCCATGGGTATATGGGTATATATGCAAATGAAGCAGCACAGCAATAGTGTATTGGTTAGAGCAACCGCCTAACGAACAGATATTCCCATTCCGAATCCCACTGCATCACATACCATTTACCATCTGTAATCTCTACATGAACATATTGCGACATCTGTCCACTCTATAACCTGCAAAATAACAATTAAAAGTTAACTGGAGCGAAGTGTCAGTGTCATAATTAGTAAGGCACTAGTAAGCAGGTTTAAGCATATATAAACACCAGTAAGCATGTGTAAGTGCGTTGCGTGGGGTATGCATTGCTCTACAGACACACACACACATATATGTGTGTGTGTGTGTATATGTATATATATATATATATATATATATATATATATATATATACATATATATATACATATATATATATATATATATATATATATATATATATGTAAATATATATATATATATATATATATATATATATATATATATATATATATATATGTTGTTGTTGTTTGTCTTTCGGCTTTTCCCGGTTAGGGGTAGCCACAGTGGAACTCTAATCCGCTAATGATTGGCAGTTGGTTTTTATGGTTTCAAGTTGCCAGCCTGATGCCCAACCTTCAACGAAGGTACGCCCATTCAACGCATGTCTTTTGAATGCCCACTCGACCGCAGGGAGGACATGCAGACTCCACACAGAAGGCAATCCCAACCCAAGCCAAGAATTGAACGGTAAACCTCTTGCTGTGAGGCAACAACGCTACCACTACACCACCACGGAAGTATTATATATATATATATATATATATATATATATATATATATATTTATATATATATATATATATATATATATATATATATATATATATATATATATATATATATATATATATATATATATATATATATATGTGTGTGTGTGTGTGTGTGTGTGTATGTCTGTGTGCATAGATATACACAGATATACAGCTATGATAGGAAACAGCACACAAGAATTACATATGTTCACAGGCTATGCCAATGGAAGTGAGGGGCCCAAGCAAGAAACATGAAACACGTAGCATGACCTTCCACCCCCCCCCCAAGCTGGACACGGGAAACATACACACAAACAATGTAAAGAGTTCACTGCTCCCCAGACCACAGGCAGGATAGAATTGGGGGGATACACAGTGCACCCGTGATTCTAAGTTTGGAACACAGACAGGAGCGTCCCTTGCGGGACACCCCAAAAATTGGCAAGACCAAAAAAAAGCAATAAACTGAACATTCTGGCTGGGGTGTATACATACCCGGAATACAAGGGTGGGAAAACCTGATGACCCATGGGTCGATACAATTGTATGAAATGGGTCCCATGAAGTGGGGAGTGGGCAGCATGTAGTGATGTGTCCAGAACTGACCAGGACCCAGAGTAAGGGTGGGTGCTGCAGAGGAGGTGTGGGTGGGGGAACTATGGGTAGCTATTTATGGGTCTAGGTGTGCAGGTGTGGGCTGATGTCAGCCTATATGGACAGCCCCAGGGGATGTAAGCAAATGTGTTCATTGGGCAGAGGCATCACCCAATGAGCAGCCACACCCACTACGAGTCCCCCTGTAGCAAAGTGTAATCTATATGGCAAGGAACAGAATAACCAGATTTAGATGTATATCTGTAGAGGTATGTGTGTGTATATCTAAAAAAACAACCGCTGCAAATAAACTAATATAAAACCAAGGAAAGCAGCCACACCAGTCCGGAATCACCACGGCAAGGAGCACAACTCACAATAAGGTACTGACCACGATTTATTAACGTGCAAAGTAAACAACAAGCAACACACACGTTTTCGTCATGAATACGACTTCTTCAGATATAAAACACATCCAACAAACTGCGGTTTAAATAATATCCACCCCTCACAGGTTCAATCAATCAATTATACAAATACAAAAATGAATACACAAAAACATAATATATATGTATGTATTCACATTTAAAAATAATAAACATTCTACAAATGTATAAAATAAATAAAATATAATATATATATACACTTATATAAAAATTTTTACAATTTAATAAAACCCAAAGATATTCCAATTAATGGTTAATACCTTAGGTCCTAATTAGATACATCTAGCTTTCAGCTTCAAATAAGGCACTATAGAAATAGATTCATTTAACCCCGGGGCTTTTGTAGCTTCCAAAAGAATCTGCCAATAAGTTTCCCTATGTGCTAGTCTGGCCCCCCAGGGTCCACCCCTTATGTCTTTTGGAACCATTTCTACTACAAAAAACAGAAATTTTGCACCATCACACTCAATGGTATGCTTATATAATGAATTGGTGATTTTATGTTTGGCTATATCGTACATGTGCTCGTATATGCGCCTTTTAAATTGTCGCTCAGTTTTTCCGACGTAAAACGCCGGGCACATTTGACATAAAGCCAAATAAACCAATCCACTGGACATACAGTTGTAATAACCCGTGGCCTTAATATCCCTATTTCGGCTTTCCAGATACAAATGACTATCTTGCACTACATACTTACAGGATGAACAACACCCACACTTATATGTAACTATTTTATTTCTTAAGGTCTGCATAAAATGTTCCTGTTGTTCCAATAGTCTTTTCATGTTTTGTCCCCTTCTATATATGGTTTTTATCGGCCTAGCCTTAAATATATTTAAATCAGTTAATTCCTGAAACATAGACCATTCTTTTTCAACAATATTCCTAATGTGAGATGCATTGCCACTAAAGTCAGTAATAAAGGTAAAATTACCCAGAAGTGTTCCTGTTTTGCTCATATGGGAACCACCACTAGACCCTGTACACGTTTTACCCAAAATGGGGTTAAACCTAGTACTACGAGCTGCATTAACCTCTTCTTGTACTGAGGTTACCATTTCAATGGGGTATCCACTTTCCAAAAATAAAGATGTTAGGACTTCACATTCTGACCTAAAATCGTCATCTATGGAGGTCATTCGTGATACACGAACAAACTGTCCCTTAAGAATACCTCTTTTTTGGTAGCGTGGATGGGAGCTCGTGTAATGCAAATACCCATTTGAAAAGGTAGGTTTTCTATAAATGCAAGATTTAACCCCCTCCCCATCTTTAGTAAGGGTTACATCCAAATAATTTACACTGTCATGTGATATTAGATGGGTAAATTTTAGGAATGAAGTGGTGGTGTGTATGTATTCAATAAACTTTTCAATTTCACCTACAGAGCCATTCCAAAAATACATATGTCGTCAAGGAATCTACAATAGTGGTTCCAGTGGTTAGAAAAGGAACTATTCATGACAAACTTCTTCTCCCACATATACATAATGATGTCCGCATAGGTTGGGGCACAATTAGCCCCCATGGAAACACCCGAAACCTGATGAAAATACTCACCGGCAAAGAAAACAAAATTGTTTTTCAATACCAGTTCCAATAAACCAGTAATGGCATGAACATCATTGTTGGTAATATGTGGGCACTCACATATTGCTTCCTCCAACCACTCCAAACCTATATCATTAGGAATGACAGAGAAGAGGTCAACCACATCTATGGTTAGGAATACTACCTCCTTTTCAAATAAATGGGGTTTTATACTACGTAAAAAGGCCCAAGAATCTTTAAGGATGTATTCCTGCCTTCCCCACAACTCCTTTAATTTCCAATCCAAATACTTGGAAATATTGTGCGTCTTAGAACCCTGAGCAGCTACAATAGGTCTCAGGGGCGGATCCAGCAAATTCTTATGTATCTTGGGTATCCCGAATATGGAGGGCACCCTTGGATCGGAATTGGAAAGGAAGGTGTAGGTATCTAATTCTATCACTTCTTGGTCGAGTAAATCTTGAATGGCCAGATCTATTTTATGATAGGACAAGTTAATTTCATTGAGGGAAGCCAATGTATATTTATCATAGTCGTTCAAGATGTCATACATCTTAGCTTGATACAAGTTGCTATCCATTATTACCGTCCCCCCACCTTTGGCCGGCTCCATGATCCTCAAAGCAGGATCCTGGCTAAGTTTTTTCATTAAAGTTATTTCATCCAAGCTTAAATTAGCCTTAAATCGATCCAAACCCAATTCTTTTCTGAACCTATCCTCGATCCTTTGCACAAGATTTTTAAGCTGTGGATGAAGTGGGGGGTTAAAGGTACTGGATTTTCTTAAATGTAAACTAGGAGTTCCAGATATAGCTCCTAGGAGGTTTTCCAAATTGCACTTACGAATGAATAGCTTCAAGTCCAAAATAGCATGCACCAAGTTGCTACATCTATTAGGCACAAATTTGAAGCCTTTGGTAAACAACTGAAAGCATGTATCAGAAACAGAAAAGTCACTGTAATTATAAATGTGGTAGTTATCCTTAATATGTAGGGAGTACTGCCCTAAGGGAGTAATAAAATGCTGTTCACGTTCTACCAGTCCTGCCTCTGTTCTTCTTCCATGTTCGGGGAAATCCCCCACCCTCTCTCTGTTCCTGTGGACCTCTGTCTAAAGGGTGATAATCATCAATGGGCTGCTGCCCTTGCTGGCGTATACGCTCAGACCTACGCAGTACTGGTTCCCCTTCAAAACATTCTCCCTGTATCTCCTCGGTAGAAAACACTTCCCCTCTTGGATCTTCCAAAACATTGGGATTAGAGCCATTTTGCTTAGGTGGCTTTTCACTAAATAAATTGTGGGTATGCCATCTATGATATGGTGGACTAGGATACTGTCGCCCCTCCTGATATTCTAATATGTCTCTCCTCAACTTCTTGTATTTGCGACTAAGAACTGTCTCGCAATGTTGGTCCACACCCCTCCTGATGTCATGGTATTTAGCAGTATCAAAAAGCAAATCATCAGACATACACTTATAATAGTTGGAAATGTCCTGTTGTAACTTTAAAAGTTCATGACCATTTTTCTTGATAATGGCTCTAACAATACTTAAACCGCATTGGTCAAAGGCTACTATCAGGTCTTTATGAAATTCACTACCAGGAATTACCTGGTTGGGATATTTAAATACCCTCAAGCCCTTGGGCACAGTACCTTTGTTCAAGTTTTCGGTCAGGTATAAATTATCCATTTCCAAAGTTTTGTATCGATAAAGAGCGCTCTCAAAAAGGCATTGTGTCTCCAAATAAGTCCTTCCCCCGCCTGCGCGGCTAATGTTGTGTTCATCAAACGAAAATTTAGGCTTAGTTAACATCCAGTCCGTAAACGTCGAGGTAGGATGACCATTTTCCTCGTAACCAAGGCTCCTAGGCACTTCCGCACTCGGGTGGGGAGCAGTCTCACGCAGGACGGCCGGAGTACAATTGAAATCGGTTGCACCACAATTCCCTTCCTTCCCATTCACTTTTGGTCGGACTGTACCAAATGTATCACTGTTGGTAGGGGGAGGATTTTGAGAAAGGGTGACCAATTTTAAAATATTTCGTTGTTCCGTGATAATGTTATTAATACCTATCCCAATAGGTGTAAGCAAATTGATAAGGGCAGTCAGTTGACCCGTTAGTTGAACGAATCCGTCCCGTTCGGACCTGGATCCATCGACAGGTGAAGTTCTCTGTCCCTCCTGCCCAGAAGGAGAGCCTGGGCTGGCTGCCATAACAGAAACTCCAAAAAAACAACCGCTGCAAATAAACTAATATAAAACCAAGGAAAGCAGCCACACCAGTCCGGAATCACCACGGCAAGGAGCACAACTCACAATAAGGTACTGACCACGATTTATTAACGTGCAAAGTAAACAACAAGCAGCACACACGTTTTCGTCATGAATACGACTTCTTCAGATATAAAACACATCCAACAAACTGCGGTTTAAATAATATCCACCCCTCACAGGTTCAATCAATCAATTATACAAATACAATGTGTGTATATCTACCCATAGCAACGTAGAGATAAGCCTCTCCCTCTCCGTAGTACAAATGTATACATACAGAGACAGAATACATATACATACCCACTTATAAATATATACATATGCAGACACCCATAGACCTATATGTTGTTAGATATATATATATATATATATATATATATATATATATATATACAGCAATATATAAATATATACATGTATGCATACATATACAGACATATATGTATATAGTAATGTATACATATATATATATATATATATATATATATATATATATATATATAAAACTGTAAATATACACATGTAAATAGCTAGGATATGATACAGCAGTTATGAGTTACATATGTTCACAGGCCGTGCATAAGGGGGTGAGGGATCCAATAAACAAATGTGTAACACGTAGCATCAACCCCCCCCACCCCCCCACCCCCCAGCTAGGCTGTGAGACATACAGACACACAATAAATGTAAACACACCACTGCTTCCCAGACCACCGGCAGGATACTACCAGTGGGAGAGACCTGCCAGGTCTAATCTTGAAACATAGACTTCAATGTTCCTTGTGGGACACCAAAAATGAATGATCATTTGAGGCAGTCCCGGTAATGATTCATCAAACTAGGCTGTAGATGTACATGGACCAGTAGGTTGTGCAAGTCTGATAACCCATGGGTCGACACAACGTATGACATGTGTCCCGACACAGGGAGAGTGCGCAGTTTGTAGTGGTGTGTTTATACCCCACCTGCACCCACAGTAAGGATGAGTGCTGTAGAGGAGGGGCAGGTGGGGGAACTATGGGTATGCAATTATGGGCCTAGTCATGCAGGTGTTGGCTGGTGAAGTCGTATTAGGACCGCTCTGGGGATGTAAGTAATATCCCGAAATGGGCATAGCTGACGCCCATACCTCTCAACCCCTAAGAGCAAATCCACTGGACAGGACATAAACCATTGGGGGAACAAATAGGGACCATACCTCTGAACTGTTCCCAATTTCTAGAGACGTCCCTGATTTCGACTCACTTTCTAACTCTGTCCCACTTAATCCCTCCTAAAACTAGTGACATTTGGAGGAAAGGTGGTGAATTACATGTAATGAATAATGACAACAATTAAGGGTTATAAACATCATTTACCTCAGAAAATGTGTATTAATTCATATGCTCTGAGACTGCCAATGTGTCATGTTAATAGCACTAATAATTTAAATGTGTCCCTGATGTTGTTATGACGTGTCCCTGATTCACTTGGTAGTTTTACCCAATCATATGAGATGTCTGATAGGGACAGAAAGCACATATTCCACTAACAACCTTAGAAAGATGATAGAATATTAGGTATGCAGTAGCATGACTCTGTTAAAGGATGTCGGCTCCAAAACCTAATTACTTGTTTGTATTGAAGAGTGTCAGTTCCATTGTATTAGCCAGACAGGTGAAGATTGTAACAGGAACACACCAATAATATGGATTAAACTCTGGACATGCCGCGGATTCCGTATAGTCAAACGGCATTCTTTCACTTAATGGGCAGCCATTCCCGTTACTGTAGGCATGTAATCCGATGTAATAGGCATCACAAGGTAATACTGTAGTCCTCACTCCCACCCAGAGGTGTGAGTGTCAGATGCAAACACCAAATGCAGTGCAGTTGAAAGTGTAGAAGCAAGCGGGTGTAAGCCTGTTTGGCTGCCAGTATGCGAGTATTACATTGGTGAAACAATGTAGAGGCTAACTGAGTGTATGAAACTGTAACTGGAGGTTAGCATTGCTTAGCTCCATGCAAACCCATGCACACCTGCTCACAACTGCTTTAATGTTCCTTATTCACTCCATATCCAACGGCCTTGTTCTGCCAAGCAACAAAATAAATAGCCTCTGCAAGGCACGAATACAGGACCCTGCATGCACAGCTGTTGTGATTTACCACTAAGCCATGGCAGATATACAGACAACGGATGTTATCACAAACATATCATCCAGCACAGTCATTCAACAACATAGGAAATGTATTCCATCATGTAGATGTATGTGTGTGTGTTTATGTCCTGATATAGATATACACACATATATATATATATATATATATATATATATATATATATATATATATATATATATATATATATATATATATATAGATATATATATATATCAGGGACATCCCATGTGATAACAAAGCATTACAAAGGAATGAAAAGGGAAACACTAGCAATGCCTGTATTATTTAGTGGTGTTGTCCTATGTAATATCAAGACTTCCTCAGACAGACATATGTCATTAATACACGCAAACATTTGTACATTGGCCAAATACATCACTCTGTGCATTTTATTTACATTAACACAACAGTTCCTGTCCAATCATTATGTGAGAACAGTACACTTGCAAGGTGCTGTGTGCGACATCAGCATCATGAAAAAGGTAAATGGGGTAACCATAGAGGGACCGGTAATGTTGTGTGTACATTGGGGTCATCTGCATCACGTCCACCTGGAACCTTAGGAGTCATTTGCATACCAAGATCATTTGCCTGAGAGACAGGGGTGAGGACAATTGCAGTATGTTGTGATGCATATTAGAAGGGTTACATGTGTCCAGTGGACACATGTGTGAAATGGACAGCTATGTATGGGGCAAATGTTGTTCTAGGAACCGATTGGCCTTTTGTTTCCGTAGGGTGAGAGTGGGATGTGGGGGAAGGAGAGTAGGTATGCTCGTGGAGGATAGGTTGGGTAGGATGACAGACAAGACAGCACACAGGGTCGGTATACGACACATGTGGGGGGATACACCTTGGATGGGAGGGGTGTTCAGCAGTCACAAGCCCATGAGCCCCCAGATGGAAACAGTGGTTTGGAGGTCCCCAGACATGGGCAGCCACCACTGCACCAAAACAGCTGCAAAGGTGGCAGTGCTGGGGACTGTCTAGGAGGGGCAGCTTCACCCTGTAAATGTGACACTCTGCCCTCAAGCTGGCGTATCTGTCCTCGAAACTCCTTATTGAGCCCCCTATGCACCACGTCTGGAACAGTAATACAGTGGACATGTTCCTGTCTGGACCTGCTCCCAGGGGAGGACAGGCCCCATCCTCAGTAGCAGTTCCAACAGAAGGTGGTGCAGAGCCAACAGAGGTGGAGGTCCAAGGCTGGGCCCCACATGTGCTGGTGCCTGGTGCCATGGCCAACTGAAGTGGGGCAGGAGGTTCTGCTGGGACTTCAAAACCCATACAGGCTATGGTGTTGCAGTTTAAACACAGATATGGCTTAGTATTAGTCAACAGCATTCAGGATAACTTATAACAGCATGCATTGACATGACCGTCAACCCCACACACAACAGATGGTATTCATTTGCAGAGGGAGCACATCACATGCATATGTACTGCATGACATCTGTACAAAGTGTAGAAGACTTGTGACTGCATCTATGAACAGTGGGCCATTATTGGCATGTCACTGAGAACCCCAGACAGTGTCTGTCATACCACTGTTTCATGTGACATATGTCCTGTCAGAGATGCAATGGCAGTAACCCATCACTATCACCACGTACTGACTGCAATCCTCACACTATGCTCCTGCAGTTCACAGATGTGTGTTCCATGAGTAACACAGGTAACATGGTTCCACACACTGACCTTTCCACAGATGGCCCTACAGATGGGGGTCTCTCACAAACAGAGCACAGTCTTGTCAGTGTCAAAACATGCAGAATAGCCATTGCCATACACAACTTGTTAAACAGGCAGTAGTCTCAATGAAGCATAGCTACACTTACATGCTGTAATCATGTCTGGCACATCACCCTCCTGTCTTTAGGCTATTTCCCACTGTGTATGTTGTTTGAGGAACATCCAAATATCATCTGTGATGCCGTTTACCAAACACCAGATCCAGGTACCACTCACAGTGACTGTCATGGGCAAACACCAACATGATGTTCCTAGATATTATATTGTGTTTCCATGCGATTGGCTATGGGAACAACACAGCTGTTCCACATGCAATCAGCTGGAGGAGGACTGTAATAGGTGCAGATGCCATCACCTGATCATGACCATCACTTACAAAACACAAGCTGCTGCTGAGCAGGTGTACAGCTCCACATCCACCGGAGAGTGTGTGGGAGAGACAGACAGAAGCAAAGTACATCAGAGAAGGGCTTGCAGACTAAAACCTAAGCATCGTCTGTCACACACCTACCAGTGCAGGGGTTCAAACCCCTGGCTGACTAGTCATTACTATTATAAGTGCATGCAGTTACTCCACGTGCCACAAAGCTGACGTGTTGGTGTGCTGTAAGAACATATATGTGTGCTGGTGAGCGACAGCTGCAACAGAGATATAGTAGACATACATTAGGTGTAGCACACATGGCTGTCCACATGAACAGATATCGTTGTCAACACAACCACACTCTCTAATGGACTCACATTGACACACTTTGCCAGGCCCACAAATACACTTCCAGTCTACTTTGTTTGCCACACTGCAGTAATGCTCAGGTACTACATGCACCACAGGGGATATCCAGAAATTCTATGGGCTAGGGCATGTGAACATGTTTGACATTAGTCAGTATGCCAGTGGGCGTTATACTGAGTGTGACTTTGGTTGGGAGCATTATACCCCACACACAGACCCAAGGTGCCAGTACTGACATGAATGTGTGCATTGCTTCATGGGTGTGTAGTGGTTGGCTGTGCAAGATGGCTGTAGAAGGCAGGGTGAGGGGTAATCCTTGGCATCATGCCACCCGACAATGGTGTGCAGTGTGGTACAGGGGTGTAGTGTCTGCAATGTCCCACACAGATGGGTATTGTATGAACTGTCCTGACATCCTGGTTCCCATTGTGTATGGCCATAGCTTTGCAATGCATGCCTTGTCTGTGTTTGATGGTCCTTGACATGGACATTGCCTGGGATGTGCACATCCCACAATAATGTACAGTGACATGTACAGGCATACTTGGTTTGGCTTGCACGTGTTATGTACACAGACTGTTATCCTCAGATATGCCAATACTGGCCTGGTGTGGCAGGACCTGCTTAGAGACAGCAGGTTGACCCTGCACCTACATTGATAGCATGATACAGGTATTCCCTGGTGTAAGTGGCATCTGTCCATACAGGGCACATGTGTAAGGCATTGTATGGCCTCTGTGGATCACATTTGATGGCACCACATATGTTGCAGGTATCCAGTGGGGAACATAGTGAAGACACATTGTTTGCATTTGTGTGGCTATTGCACTGCTGTACAGGGTGCCATGCCCTCTGCAGCCCACTGCAATCACACCATGCCTACTGTCTGTCATCAATGTGCAGGGTACTAGCAACATAGCGGGATATTCTAGGCAAGTGTTTTGTGTATGACACATGAGTTCAGAAAATATTCCGGGTAATAGTAGGGTTGCATACTTTGTTCACCAGGCCTGTTGCCACATGTAGAGGTATGGCTTGCCAGCACAGCCCCTTGGCTGACTGACATCTGTACTCCTCGTGAGGTGGACATTGTGACATATAATATGGACACCATATAGGAAAACTACAAAATCTACTCCCCAACATGTCCAGTGGTTAGACCCTCACAGCCGCCTCCACACAAGCTCTGACTGTCAAATACACACACCTGCCATGTCTTGGAAGAGAACTCCCACCTAATTAGTGTATCACACTACAGCATTACGCAGTTACAGCACGTGCTACAGAGACTACCAGATTACAGCAATACCAGAGGTGTAATTCTAGGTGGGTGACATCAGCAGGATTGCCAAAGGTGGTTATGTGAATTGTAAAGAGTGTGCATACTCTAAAAAGCATTGTTCCTTTCTCATGCAGACAGAGAGACACACACACGAACAGAGTTGGCCTCTCTTGGACTAGAACACCTACCTAACTAGTTTATCACACTACAGCAATACGCAGTCATAGCACACGCTATGGAGAATACTGGATTACAGTGGTACCAGAGGTGTAATTCTAGGTGGGTGACATCAGCAGGATTGCCAAAGGTGGGTATGTGGATTGTAAAGAGTGTGCATACTCTAAAAAGCATTGTTCCTTTCTGAGGCAGACAGAGAAACACACACACACACACACACACACACAGTTTGCCTCTCTTGGAATAGAACCCTTACCAAACTAGTTTAACACACTACAGTATTACGCAGTTACAACACGTGCCATGGAAATTACTGGGTTACAACAGACCCAGAGGTGTATTCGTAGGTGGATGACATCAGCAGGATTGCCAAAAAGGACATTTTAAGTTTACTGCGAGTTGTATATGTCTGTAACTTGCGTGTAGCCGCTGCTTACTGTCACGAAACCACATTTACACCTGCTTAAAAGTGTCTTATGCAGTGTTAATTGACAGTATCAACAAGGCTTGCAGGTTTTGAACCCTAGACCATGCACACTGAGGTCACTGGACGTACCACTAAGCCATCTGGGCTGTATACATGCTGTATGGAGTCTATAATACACATCTTACTACAGGTATTCCACAGTACTGAAAACAAATGGGACAGTCACTTTGTGTACATATGTACAGTACCCTTGAATGAACTGTACTCCGTGAAACAACAAAGACAAGTCTACATCTGTACAACTGTCATAACTACATATATCTATCTATCTATATATATATATATATATATATATATATATATATATACACACACCTACAGGATGTGTACACATACACACACATGCATATATATATATATATATATATATATATATATATATATATATATATATATATATATATGCATATACACAGACACAGCTATAGCCATATATAAATATATACACACACACACACACACACACACACACACACACACACACACACACACACACACACACACACACACACACACACACACACATACACACACACATCTGAACACCCTTTGACACAGAAGGGTTCCAAAGAAACAGACGTGTACACAAAACAGAGGCATCCATTGTGTTATAACATTTATATCTTAAGCAGTTCACAAGAGAAGGGATGGTTGTTGTTTATGTGGAGTCTGGGGTGGGGAATGATGGCTAATGTAATCTACCCCAGTGATTATGGAGTTAGGGTGGGGAAATGATGGGTATGGACTTACACCCCAGTGACCACTTCTGTGTCACTGCTCGACAGTGGCACAGGAAAATAACATACCCAACTGTAGTCGTGCTTGGCTGTGTATTCTTTACCATTCCTATCTATGTAATAGTTTGTAGACACCGGTCACCACAGATGGCTACCATGGTGTGCTAAAAGGCATTAGACATTTTTATGCCTGGCTACAGGGTAGTCACACACACAAACACGCACATACTTGCCAGTATTGTGCATACACGTTTTGCCTATGTAAAGGTAACTAGTACAGCGGTATGCCGTTGGGGTATGTGCCACAGAACACATACAATTACACTTATTGATTCCACTTCCTAGCTGGCTAACATCACAGGACTGATTACTTGCAGTGGGGAGAGGGGAAGAGAGAGGTTTAGCAGTCGACAAGGATAAAGGCCAGTGCAAAAGGAGGTATCACTTTGAAATGCAGCGAAACCCACTGTCATGACAGGATGCAGACACAAATACACACACACAACTACTTGCTGGCACACACACTCAGGCATTTGCTGAAACACATACACAGCCAACCATTTCCTGACACACACACACAGGCATTTGCTGTCACACACACAAAGCTGCCAGTCGTGGGATCAGAACACCTGCCTATCTACAGATCACTATTATAGTACTATGCAGTTACGTGATGCGCTACAGAGATTATGCGTTCCAAGGCAGTCAAACTTCCCTTCTAAGATTGAGGACAACAGGGAGACTGACAGTCACATAGCTGTAAACCTGTGTGTCTGACAGTCACATAGCTGTAAACATGTGTGTTTAAAGTAGGTGTCTATTACAACCTGTATGCACAAACAAGACACATCATCTCTAGGTAGGCCTGCGAGGTATAGTTGTAGCACAACAGGAACCTGAACTGGAGTATGGCCATCTGTGGAATGGACAACTACTATCATTATCCAGGGTTGCAGTGGGCATGCTCATACACTTAGTAGCACAGGGCTGTTTGGGATGCACTATGACTACAACTACACAAGGTTATACTGGGCATGCTCATACACTTAATAACAAAGGGCTTGTTGGATGTACTGACTCAAATTACACAAGGTGGCAGTGGGTACGCTCTTACACTTAGTGGCACAGAGCTGTTTGGGATGCATTCCGAGTCTAACCACAGAAGGCCACAGTGTGCATGTTCATACACTTATATGTACAGAACACTTCATAATGGACTCCTATTGAAACACACAGGTTTACAGCTATGTACACCTTCGCTGTCAGTATATATGCACATCATACTGGTTTACTACCTGATGCCTGTATGTGGCCTGCAAATTATATATCTGTGTCTGTGCCGTGTGGTACACATGCATGCATGTACATGAAGTACTGACATATATATGTTAAATATACACATTCTTGCATGCGTGGACATGACAGACAATGGGTTACTTGGGTCACACAGGTGGATGCTACCTACAGCATGTGTCACACACCTTGCTGCCCTGAAAGGCATACATTGATAGCAGGTTGTGGACAGTGGCATTATACGTGGAACAGTGGCATGTGCAAGCATAATGTGTGAGCCATATTGTGTAAAGGTACTGAGGTGCAGGTGTCAGGATGACCTCTCCCGGCTGTGTTAGTAGTTGTCATTATTAGCAGGACTGCTACCCAAAGTATATCTCACATTGGTCATATACACAACCTCTGCTGCTGTCTGTCACCTTACATGAGGCATTTGATGCCAAGCACATTACTGCCACTTGCAGTGATGTCATGGTACAAGTGGCAACTGCTAGACCAAAACAATGAGCCAATGTCCTGCTGTTATTATGAGGTTGTCCAGTATCTGGCATTCCAGGCTGTCATGACAGAATGACATGCCTTCAACACAGAGCACATGCATCCATGTTTCACGTGTGTGTGGATAATAACTAGGTCGCATTTACCCATATAGCTGCATTCAAAGGCAAATATCCTACACACAGAAGTTACACCCTGACACCTACAAGACAATTGCATTGGATGCTTATGCTAACCACTGCTAGATGTGTGGCTTTAGTAATCCATTTGCTCAATGTAGAACTTACAATGGGGAATACTGACATCTGTGCAGTGTGAAACACCTGGCTGAAGACTCTGTAGTGCACAATTGCATTACCACCATATACCTCAGATCCAGACATGTGGGCCATAACAGTGGTATGGACCATTCCAGGTGGGGGTGTACACATATTCATAAAGGCTACTCACATGTAAAGACCACTACTCTGACATAACTCATCACAGATGAGTCAGGTACAGGTGACAGTGGCAAACGCTGCATTCTAGGTTGTATCCTCATATACATCCACCATCTTGTCCCCAGACTACCAACACACATCCATATGTGGTATGACATAGTATGGTAGACCACAAGATAACCCTCGATTGGTGGACTGTACCTAGGCCTACATCATATGTGCAAAGTACCCATGTACAGACACAGCTGCATAATGTGATATGCAGTGCAATAATACCACTGTTTGTAAGCAGCTCAGTTGTACACGTACCAGGGTCCCTCAGATGTTGTCATCATTAACATGGTCAACTGTTGCTGTACACCAGTAAACAACACCCTCATGGTTGGATATGACCTAACTGTACCTGCCCAGGATATGTACATCCCACACTCAAACAACATAAATTACATTACCATAGCTTTCGTTATCCTTTCTACATACAGGTGGCCACATTCATTACATACATGCACATGGCAGATAGCATACTAACAGTATATAAGGTTTGATATCTATGTTAACAGAGGTAATATTGCCACTCTACTGGTCACCCATGACACATATCCTGTCATACAACACCTCATGTGGCATGTATGTCATTAGACATGTCCACCTAATGCAATGCCTAAAAACATACCCAAATAACAGAATCATAGGACCTACACAAGGCCTGTATTGACAGATTCAGAGAAATCCAGCTCTGCTCTATATGTTCCTGAGTAGTCACAGGTGATATGTTCATGACATGTACAGCCATGTGTAGCCACAGCTCCTACATATACCCCATGTCAACAATTGCAAGCCATGCATGCTGTGCGCTGTCTGGACATTAGCCTTAGTACCACAATAGCCAGTACTTGCTGGGGTGAGTTGTTTTCAAGCCACAGACCTCGCATATGCTTGAATGAGTGTACCACCTAGCTCTTATAGAGCACATTGCTGGCACTCTTCCAGTAAACAGGAGGTGTGTGTGGCAAATATGATGTGCTCACTGTTGACCATTACAGTGTCCTGGCTTCACCATGGCACTGTCAAGTAATAGTTTGTAGGAGCATGACATGGAATAATGATGTGTGTGTCTTGTTGATATGTGCTGTTGTCATAGATGTACACTTGGCTACTCAGTGAAGGTGGTTGTGTCCTACGAGTACATGAATACAACATCCATTATGATGTAATGCTCGGCTATCTTTCACACATGGCGTGGGGAAGGTGTGGAATTTATCCTCTTGACCGGCTAGTGCACTTACTGATGTAGACCGCATATGTGTACATGTATTGATGCTTGTGTAGATTCCATGTGTGTGCAGTGTCTGATGTCTGAAGTTGACTGCTGTCTTATTACATCATGCTGTTGCAATACAGCCTCAACATTGCCAACTGTATGTGGTAATATGCTCTTTGTACAGTAAGCCATACATGAGGTATGGACAGATGTTTGGACATAACTACTAAGTGGTGGGGCTTCTTTGCAGATGAATGATTACTGAGGACAACTCAGTGGTGTGTTACAAGTGGTCCTACAATAACCTGCGTAACTGCTAAGGTCAGGTTTTGTTAATTGATGTGGAAGACAGACAATGTATCATGCTGTAAGGGTGACACTGAAGACAAACCTCTTGAGAACTGTAACAGTAATACCTCCCCATATGCATATATTGTGCATATATCAGCACAGTTGGCAAAGGAAAGTGTCAGTAAGCTTTGTACTGAATGCGGCAGTGCTTTACATCTGTAATACCTATCATGAGATAAGCAGGTGTTTGATTCACAGTACTGGCACATGTTTTTGTGTGTGTCCATATATGTCACGTATGATTGGGTTACATCCCACATGTTATCACTCTCCTGAACACTGTTGTTGACACCAATACAGAGTGAATTGTAGAAAGAAAGGCATAGGCAGGTGGTTGAACCTCACACATGTAAAGTGTCTGTATGTGTGTGACATAGGTGTACATCTTTGTGAATGCCACAGTGTGTGTGTGTGTGTGTGTGTGTGTGTGTGTGTGTGTGTGTGTGTGTGTGTGTGTATGGCTGTCCAGTCCCTGGAATGAGGCTGTATTTTACCATAGTGAAATGTTAATGCCCACCCCCATCCACTCAATGCAATCTAGCATCCCTGTTGATATCATCAATCGTACACGGGCATTCTGACCACCTGTAAACATGTACACCCAGGGGTGTGACCTGTTGTTACATAGCCTACTGATAGACCCTCCTCCCCACATACACACATACACTCACTGCACTGTAGTATCCCTGTCAGTGTCCTCAATCTTAGGCCATTCCTACTACCTGTACATGAGTAATCTCTGTGGTGCATCTTGTAATTGCATAGAAATATAAAGATGATATGCACATAGGCAGTGGTTCTCATCTGAACACTGGTAACTGTGTGTGGGTGTCAGAGTGTGTGTTACTGTGTCTGTGAATCCCTGGGTGTGTGGGTGTGTCTGTGTTTGCATACTGTCGTGGCAGTGGGTATTACTGCTTCCCAATGAGAAGCCACTATTTCCACTGGCCTTTACCCTTGTCATCTGGCATACCACTCTTTTACCTCCTCCGCGCTCCAGGAAACTATACCTGTGATATCACCCACTATGGATGTAACAGCTCTGAACACAGTAGCTTACTACACAGCTATCATGCTCTTGGATCATTAGAACAGTAAACATAATTGAAACATGGGAGAATATAACTGTGATGTGGATGCTATAAAGTGCATGCAGGTATTGTCAAACTGACCTGTGGGTAGTCAACATGTACATATGAACACTAACCGCAGACACCGACATCTCCTGGCACATGCAATCACACCTGAAAGAGGAAGGCAGAAAGTGAAGATCAACATGCTGTTAGTGTTGTTACACAAGATACATACTGTCAAATGTACAAAATGCATTCTAAAACCGTAATACATGGTATGTCTGCTGCCTGTCAATACTACTCAACAATATTAATCTACAATTGTCTACCTAGTATGTTCACCCTGTGCATCAGACCATATGAGCATGTCCCTGCACTGATGGTGTGGATGACAGGGATGCGGCACAGGCATCATCATATGCACAGGGTGATAATGTTTGCCAGAGGCCTAGGCTGTGCCATTGGATGACATCATGTGTGTGTTAGGGCCTGTGATATCACTGGGCATGTGTGGATGTTATGCGTGTGTGTTGAGGTTCCCTACATTTGTTTTCAGTGTATGTGTATGCATGCACACAGGTCTGGCATGTTGCTGGCCTACACAGGGGTATTAGTGACAGCTGCAGACTGTACAAGGCAGGTTTCACAGTTCACGGTGTCCGGCCACGTGACTTGTGCCTGCCAGGGGTTGCAAGGGCACTACCAGACAGAGGTCCAGATTGGGTACTGTCTGATGACACATGTCCACTGGAATCTTGTCCCTGTTGGGAATGTCCAGAACCACGTGCATGTGGCCTGCTGTGTCCTGGTGTGGACTCCACAGCACCAGCTGCACTGCTGCTGCTGCTACTGCCACTATGCGAGCGGGCATGTGCAGTAGCATGTTCATGTAAACCTTCAACAGGTGATGTAGCTGACTTACGTCCACGTGCCTGATTCCTCACTCCCACCAGATGTTCCAGCGCAGACATTCTGTGCTCGAGGATGGACATGCCATGGTCAAGGACTCCCACCATGTCACTCAATCGTCTATCCAAAACATCTGCAAGATGATGGTGAGCAGTTTTTAGTGCCTGGATGTTGTCAGTTAATGAATGGACAGCAGCCCTCTGAAGCCTCACACCTTCTCTGTTGTGCCATTCAGCACATGCCTGTGCCTCCATTACAGCCCAAAACATGTGTCTGGTGACTCCAGCCAATGTGCTTTGTCCTGCAGGAGCATGTTGGGCAGTGGTCCTCCTATGAGCAGTGCTGGGCACATACCTGTGTGGGACATCCCAGTCAGTTGACTGGGATCATGGTGTGCAGGCACACCTTCCATAGTCTCCACACTTCCCTGTTCCATGCTACCACCCACAAACTGTCCTTCCTCTATGGCCAATGATGATGTGGTATGTGTAGGCAGGGGAACTGTGTGGGAGGGTGAGGGGGAGACAGGTGGAATGGCAACCAATGGCACAGATTCAGCCCCTGACAACCCTGCCTGTGTGTCAATCATACTATTATCATTACTGCTAGAGTCTCTGGGGACACTAATAACAGGTGGACCGCAGGAGGGCAGCGCACCTACATCTACACCTGTAAGTGGAAGACAAGAACAGTACATTACAAGTTATACCAGACACACACACAGACACACACAGTCACACACAGACACATACACAGACACACACACACACACACACACACACACACACACACACACACACACACACACACACACACACACAGACACAGACACACACACAGACACACACTACATGCAGGTGATATGGCAGATGGCATTCAGCTTAGACAATTATAGTTTCAGCTTAGACAATTATAGTGGTAGTTATCAGACATCCCTGACTTGCACACAGCAGCATGCATGTGTTATAGCAGATGGCATGCACCTTACACAATTATAGTGGTGGTTAGCATATACACCTGTATTGCACCATTTGAGTTAGTAGCCTATGCCCCATACCTGCAATGCAATGCATGCAGCCTGCACCATTGCACCACACTGCCATGGTGTGTGCAACATACACCACATGTTAAAAGACCATTGCTGACTTTTGTACATCTGCCACTGATGCTTTGTGTTGGCCACCGCTTCTATGTGTGAGGACATGAGCAGTAGGGTATGTCGACTGCATACTATGTTTGCCTGAGCCCTAGCTTGCATATCTCCCCCAAAGCAGTGCATGTCTGTTCAACATTATTCCACCTACACCTGAACTGAGTCTAGACATTGAGCATGTGGCTGTATACACATGTTTGACATGGCTGTCCCTACTTTGCAATGGTGCCACAGACCAGCACAGCTTTACAGTACACCAGCCTGCTGTGTGGCGTATGACCTTGCCAATCATATGTAGTATGACATGTCATCTGCTGACGTGTTGAATGACATGTATACATGTGCAACACAATGGTGTTCTCACCAATCTACAGTATGGTAATGGTGTCCCAATGCAGGGACATGTTATACTAACATGGGCCTTCAGCTGATGCAGTGTTGTCTATCCACCCTACAAATATGCAGTGACATACTGCACATTGAGGTGATGTGCATAGCCATTGCAGGGCATCCTGTGGCTTCATAAGTGCTATACAGTGTGAGCTACTGACAGTTCATAGCCATGACTATGTTCACATACAATACATATCTAATGTGGAATGTGGCCCATGTCACTGAGGTGTATACACACTAAACCCTCATGTGGAATGTGTGGCACAGGTCACAGAAGGGTATACGGATGACACCCCTGCACATCTGCAACCATATTACTGATGCCAGGCAACTATGCCCACACATGGCTAACTTAGCAGTACTCTATGTCCCACATGCCATCTGTGTACCTCACATACATGAGGAGCAGGCATGACAGTGATGTCTGATGCCAGCAAGGTGACTGCACTGTATCTGTGGCCTGACGTGGTTATATGTGTATGTTGTGTAACACATGTATGTATACGGATACTGTATATGTGACTGCTTCCATGTCATGACACACTCAAGATGTTCAAGACATGTTATGTGGTAATTTCATGTTATGCCTACACAAGCTGTGCACAGGCCTGTATGATGTTTGGTGTTTCACATCTGCAATATCACCATTACACGAAGGCCATAGATGTATTGAGTTGAGCCAATGTACAACAGAGTGTACACACATGTACATCGCTTATACTGTGTGTATTGCTTCATGTCTCTGGCCATCCTCCATGGCCGTGTGTACACATGTTCTGTCCAATGGTTGTGATGGCCATCCTATTTCACATGTCAATGTTATCCCATATGACATACACCCATAGATGTCATATGCTCCACTGAGGACAGGGTTATGCAGACAAAGGGTGGTATGTATGGGATGTGAGACATATTTTGCCGGATAGTTGAGCAGTGTTGCAGTCAGCCCACTACATGTCATGGACATGTCAGATAGAACATGACATTGTGTGACATTCATAGCAAGGGTATATTCCACAAGGGTGTATCCTGTGGGCCGGTCATACACCAGCTCCAACACATTTAGAGTGTGCACACATATGCTCTCTGTACAGTACTGTTCATATTCCAAACATGTGTAATGTTGATATGTAGTACCTGTCCCTACAGTGGAACACACCTCCACCATTGAATTCACTGTTGTCCACACATCTTGCAATGACAGCTAGTCTTCAATTGTTTCACATAGGTAGACACTGTGATGCATTACAGGTCTGACCAGTGTCCATTAACAGGACCACCATACATTCTGTGTAAGTGTGTTATGGCAGATAGCATGCAATTAATATGTTCCGCGCATTATCAAGCCTGGTAAATAATAATAATCTCACCTGACATAGGCTGCTTTTGCTGCAAAATGCCAGAGGTACCTAAACAGAAGTGTCACAGCAGTAAGACCATTATCCACACCTGTGTGATAGCTACAGGGTGCAATGTCCATGTTAGCACATAAGCCAGTACAATACACTATACTATGGAGAATGCACATCTGTGCATACATAGAGTAGCAGACCATACATAGAGTAGTAGACTATAGTACGTTGCATGTGTGCATACATGTCTTGCATATGATGTTACATTACATATTGTACAGTAACACATGTAACTATGTGAAATATAGTTGTGTTATATGTGCAGTCGTGACTTACCAGACAACTCCAGGCTCAGTGGTTGAGAGACACCCACCTCCAAAATGCCAGCTAAAGCTTGTGTATGGAGATCTGAAGTTGTACCCAGGTTGGCCAGTAGCTCCTCAGTACATATGAGTGGGGGCTGGGTGAGTGGCCCCACACCTGTTGCACCTTGTTCCCTTGCATTAGCATGCTGTTTCACCCATCTTATGAGGTCAGTGCAGTAGTGGCACACCTGCTGATAAGTGCGATTGTGCCTGCCAACATCATTTACCCTCCTGCAGAGTTCATCCCACAGGGCATCCCACTGCTGTGTATCCTGTGGCACATGGCTGAAGGGTGTGGTGTGGTTGTCGAGGAGGTATGGGATGAGGAACTCATCCTCCAAGCAGCTGTATACAAGCAGTCTGCTACATGGCATACCTGGAAGACATAATGATGGAGACAGGTCACAGTAACTCACAGACACAGCAGTACAGCTGAACATGCATGTGTATCACATTTATTAAGATTACATATACATCTTTGCAAATCTACATGACACTAACACCACTGACATGTATAAGTCACACACATTTGACACTTACTGGTGATGTGATATTATTGCTATATATCTGTGTGTCATGTGATGACATTGTTCATACGCCATGTGGATGTTGTCTTGACATGGGCATGTCTGTTTGCCTGTACTGGTGTCTTTACCTATCAGCACATGCCTGGATGTGTTCACATTAATGCAATTGACCTTAATGCTGTGTATATGTCATATATATAGTCATACATAGCCATTAGGGACATGACCTGTGACCCTGCAGACTTGCAAGCATGTATGTGTTTTGCCTTATACATCTACGTGGCACTGTACAGCTGTGTAGCATGCTGCCATGTATTGCTTGTGTTCCGCATGCGTAACACATGGGACAATAGCTAGCCTGATGGTACTTGCAGGGCTGGATATCAACTATAGCATGTATGGTCATAGTGATCTAGTATGCTAGATACGCTGGGCAATTTATGAGCCTAGGCAGACAGGTTACCTAGCTGTAGGCAACAGACAGGTATGTTTCAGTGGCCAGTTCATACAGTGCCACAGAACTGCTCCACAGGGTTATTGATATATTTGGCATGCGGTCTTCACACCATGTCACAGAGAGGGGCGATGTGCATTTTTGCTGGACAGGGATGCATAGTATGGCAAGAGTATGTTAAGTGTATGAGACAGAGATCTGTCAGGCATGTTGTGATCCTTGTACTAGAAAGGTGGATGTCCATGAAGTATGTGTTTATTTGGGATCAGGATGTGTTAAGTGTAGCATGTCCAACACCTCTGGGTTGGACATGGCTTTATTCAGGATAGGCTGCATGCTACATAGTGCAGCTAGGGATTGGGAAGGGCAGTGTAGGCCATCTACACATGGACAATAACTCTTAAAGGAAATATGTGATCTATTATGGGTCACATGAGTGTTGAGTATGGCTGAGCAATTATCTCTATATTCCTGGATGGCACCCTGCCATGATTAGGGGTGCCACATACATCTATCTGTCTGATGTGGTGAAGTAACTATCAAAGGAAAGAGTACTGTCTGGCTGCATTCCATACACACAGTTGCCATTATGTTGACTGCTGCCTAGGTGGTAGTTCATGGGTACAGGGTTTTTAACATAGGGGATAACAATGCAATACGTAGCTGTCAGATTTTAGCCATACATCACACACCACACATCTGACACACTAAGGCCCTTCTGTATGCTGTACACAACACACATTGAGTCGACTATTGCTCCAAGTTCATAGTCATTTGCAAACATCAATAGGCTGATGCCTTCTGTGTTAGTCTGTGTGGTATAGATAACAAAGACGGGGAGTACCAGGAATTAACCCTGTATTACTGTAGCTGGCACTGGTTTGATGTGCATGTATTAGTCAGACACCTTCTGTAGTGTTGGTTCTGCCAGCAGTCCAGTTGCCAACCACTCCTGTGACATAGGAATATACACCTAGTTTACTGAGTGTAGCTGGAATACAGTATGGGTGATGGTGTCCTATGACCTGGCAAGGTCATGATATGCAGTGTGAATCAACCCTACTGTCATCTACATCTGTACCGTGTATATCAAATACGATGAGAACGGTTCATGGCCTTACAGACCAGACTCAGCAGGGTAGTTAAGCACTATTTCCCATTATCAGTGGTGTCTCCCCCTTTGTGCGGTGTGATAACTGTTGCTTTGCACCATTTGGTGTGTACACAGCCTGACATGGAGCTATGATTGAACATGATGTGTATATGAATAGCTGAATATCCTTACATTTGTGTAGAATACACCCTGGGATGTTCACAGGTCCCTGAAAGCTGTATGTATGGCTTTAGTGAGTGCAGCTTGTACCTGCATAGTAGTTATTACAGGGGCCCTGTAGTGTACATGAATATATTACTAAGTGTACCTGTTGGGGGGGAGGTGGGAGTGGGTTTAGGTTCTTTAAGACCCAATCTGGATGAACGGGTGCTATTTCTGTAGGTGCAGTACTTCCCATGCCATAGTGCTGTGCAGCACAGCAGGTCTTGTCGTTGCCATTACGATTAATGATGCAGCTATAGAATGCTCTGTGCTTAGCCTCATAATATGTGTCTGATTAGTTTCACAGTAGCTTTGTGTGGTTTTATATGGTGTATCTGCATCTTACTGAAGCTGACCAGGGATCACCTACACTCATGTGTGTTCACTTTTGCAACAGTTACTACCTTCTGTGGTACAGTTTAAAGCATGGTACCACCTATTTTCCTTCTTGTTTGTGTTGGGTTGCATCCTGGTTCTGTTTCAATGGCAACAATCACCGCACATATGTGACTGCTTAAGGTTCATTTGTGTAGAATTCAGCATTTGCACATGCATTGTCCATCTGCATGGGTGCCGTGACAGTCACCACTCTGCTCTTAGGAAACATAACATTGGCATTGGAGACTAACTATGTGTAGCATACTGTTAGCCCTGTTTGTGTGACCACTGTGATCCAGGTCAGTGGGGTCGATGGAATCCAACATGCATTGAGCGCAGGTGTTGGTACATGAGGAGTCTTCCCAGTTCATAATGGAATAGTTGAGAGTAGCCATTATTATGGTTCTGTCTCAGACCTAACCTTCCCCATTGCAGCACATTATGACAGATGGGAAATGCGCAGCCTGGTGGGTGATCTGTCTCAAGGTGCAATTTGAATTCCACTTTGGCACAAAGGTATTTGCTCAGCATAATGCATCTGACGTTATGCAAGTGCAACTAGCGTGGGGATGTACATATCCTTTAGGAATATGGACACACCTGTGGCCTGTGTGTTCCAATAAAGGATAATGGGCAAGAGTTGAGGTATGTGTTTTAACATGGTCATGCAGGTGTGCTCTCCGGAGCATTGAAACATGTCTCAGCAACTGCACAGATATGTTCTCCATGTTAGGGATTGACATATGTGTGTCCGTATAGTGTTTCTGACGTATCATTGTGTGGCGAGACCCGCAGTTTATTGCTTGGCTGTCCATGTAACAGCAGTGGACCTTCACTTGAACCATGCATGATGAAGGCACTATAGGGGAAGCATGAGCCCTTGGCAGTATCCAGATTCTTAGGGGTGACAGGTGCAGGCCCTGTCTGGCAAAGCATCATGGTCTGTCAACCATGTTATCCCAGGACAACAGATACTGGATACCCTTTGACTTGCACCACTAAACTAGACAATTGTGGAATACAGTCCCTCTGTACCTGTACTGCAGTATCATTCTGGCCAATGGCAGAATGCTACCCAGGCCTTGGGACATACCTGCATGGGCTACAAGACCTGACAGTTCCTACATGTGTTTCCATGCAGTCCAGGCTACTGCATCACAGGTCCTGCACAACAACATGTAATATGCCAGAACCATGTGTACAGTTAAAAAGGTTGTTGGAGTGTATGGGTATGTGGCCAATCATGGCAGACAGGCAGCTGAAAGTATGTATGCCCTCGTATAGGTTGGTGTGTAACATAGTGCTAGAGTTTGCATTCACAAATGAGTACTGTTGGGCATGTTTCCGGTCACGTGTTCTGAGGTGTGGCACAATTATGCAAACTATGTCATACATTTTGTGTATTTCAGTGTCTGTCTCTTCCTGCTTTGGGGGTCACTTGTTTGGCCAGATACTTAGAAGCATCTGTGAATGTTTGTGATTTTTGGTAGTATGTGTGAGTGTCCTTACTGTGTTCTGGTAAGGGTATGTGTAGGTTGTGTTGATGAGCTGCATATGTTACCCTACACCTCATGACTGTCCAGTCCAGTCATGGTTGTAGACTGGGCTGCCTTGCAACTTACCCCTGTAGCTGCATGCCAAACAATGTGTGGGGTGTCGTGTTAGGTGGGTTTGGCAGTGTACATGGCATAGAGATTACATTCCCCCAGGATGGCCACATACACAAAGCTGACATTAGTAAACACCAGTAGCTGACTAGTGGACATGCCTGTATGAGCATTCAGTACTACAAGTACCAAGTACTGTATTTAGTTTACTTATTGCATATGAAGATGTTTTAGACAGTGATGCTCACATGTAAATATTTGTGTTATGGACGTGACAACACTGGCTATTACGGAAACATTGTAGCTACCTTTATCAGCAATCTTCCACTGAGGAGCACATCACATCCTGTTAGTTGATTACAGATGATGCAAGTGTCTACAGGTCTGTTTCCTTCTCTGGGTATATACTCACATATCCACCAGGACCATGAGCTCTGTTGGGCACAGACACTCACTCTCCAAATAGAGTCATGTATCAATAGACTCTGATGCCACTATCAACATGATCTGGATATAATCAGATAGTGTGAGCCATCACCTATGAAGTGGCTATTACACATGGGAAGCTGTCCCCTACATCTTACACTCCTACTGCAGATGTTACACTGGAGTTAAAGATGATATGCAACCTGTTTATTTACCAGTGCTGTGCACTACCTTATCTACAGTATGTGAAAGCAGCTGTTAGGTTGGCAATGAGAGGTTGGGCTGCACAAACCTAGTAGTTCACCGAGTGTGTCTGTACTTTCTATATCCACCCTATGTAGGTGTGCACATAGCCATTTGGCCCAGCCCTGTGATGAGGGTCACTACACATTTGCATAACATGTACACATGCACAGCTGTTATTGCTTGCAAACAATACTAGGGAGGTCCAGCCCTGTAACATGGGTCACTACACATTTGCATAACATGTACACATGCACAGCTGATATCACTTGCAAACGATACTAGAGAAGTCCAGCCTTGTAACATGGATCACTACACATTTGCATAACATGTACACATGCCAAGATGATATCGCTTGTGAATGATACAAGAGAGGTTCAGCCCTGTAACAATGGTCACTACACATTTGCATAACATGTACACATGCACAGCTGTTATTGCTTGCAAACGATACTAGAGATGTGGATATTATATGTGTTATATGCATGGATAGTTACCTGGCTCTTCCAATTATCTTTGCTATCATGCTGCTAAACTGTCAGATGAATACAAATGATATGTATCCTGTTATTGGGTATTGTAATTGCCAGGAGACATAACTACTGTTTGCATAACATAACAGAACTGCTATGTAGAATAGAATACATATCTGCCTAGAATACTGTACATTACACAGTTATTGGCACAATATCCCACATTGCACACCATATTTGCACGGTAAGCCCACCTTTAACATGTTCATCTTACTTATACACCCATACATATGTCGGCTGTTACAATATATCGACATATACTATCCCCTGTTATAGCATATACTTGTTGGACTAATCCAGACACTGACAGTGGCTGGAAGTGAATTGGTGGGTTCCAAACCCATATCATCCCTTGTGGTGTATGCAGAGTTTGCCATGTGACCTACAGCAGTACACAGATAGAATACTACAAGCATTACTACTGCTCAACAATAAATCGCTACAAGATAGCTATTTCCACTATATGCATTGATTACACTGTAATTCTTACAGTAGAGATACTACATACACAGACATACTAAATGTTATACATACCTTCTTAGTAATCGGAGGTGTTATTTACTAGTATAATACTCATTTTCATTTATTCTTTCAGTGTTTTGTACTATCCTACAGGTAGACACAGATGGTTTGAATGTGTGACAAGGCAACCTTTTATAGTTATAGATCATAAACATGTGCTATCCCAATAACCAACTGGTGTTCTTAAGTAGCTAATTACATGTACATCAGCTGCGCTATTACTGCCTTAGCCAATACCATAGCTACAGTGGAGTATAACTGAGTACTCCACTTGGGCATTGTCCCTTTGCCTTACTTGTGAGGAAGACAGCGTGGAAGTGTTGTTTGGAATCTATTGCAACAGCAGTATGGAGACGAACAGTAATATATTGTGTGTAATGCCTAGAGGATTCGGTCTAAATGTGAGTACTGCTGTTATATTTCTGAACATTGCTACTTGTGCAGGGGTTGTCTGTACCAAATACTTCTGCATATGTTTCAGTGTGGCCAGGTTGTTTGACCAGCTCAAGGCTGCATAGCTATGCATATAATGTTAGGGGGTTTACATTGTGCTTACCAGACAGATTTATTTTGGTGTTACTGTGTATCATGCTGTGCTGATAATCAGTACTCGGTAACACTTCCTGGTGTAAGAACCTTTCACCCCTCTGAAATGAGATTAGTTCATACAAACCCTGTGACATCAGCAGCTGTTCAATTGTATAATGGCAATTATTTCACATAGGACCATGTTAGTGTGTCTGTGTCCAGGTATGTTAAGGTTTCAGCAGATGTTGTACAGTAGTTGAATAATTGGTTATGGTATGACCGTATGTATTGATGTAATTAGTTTGGTTATGGGGTAGATGTTGGTGGGTGTACATAGCACATGCAGGTGTGTAGGGACCCCTTTTATACAACGTCTATATGTGTGTGTGGGTGTTCTTTCCCTATGTGATCACCTATCCCTTAGTGGACTAATAGTATGGTAATTGCAGGTTGATTCATTAAGGTACTATTAAATGCTTCCTATGCAGGTACTGTTAGTCCTTGAATCCTTTTGGCAATACATCGGAATGTAATAAAGTTTTACAAAATGAAAGCTGTCTGTGTATTTCTGTCATGGATATTTGCAGCCATTGCAGTTGTGTTGGTGACTGTGTCCATAGAACATATTTGTAATAGTGTATTGGCATATACTCTTCATATGTTATGTTCATATTGTTTGGGGGGGGTCGTAATGTGTGATTGTTATGGTCCATGTTATACTCAGATATGACCACTTTGGATGCTGTCTACAGACATGTATGTATATATATATATATATATATATATATATATATATATATATATATATGTATATAAGTGTATATATATATATGTGTGTATATGTATATGGATATATATATTATTGCATGTGTTTATCTGTACCTCCATAGATGTGTAGATGTTTTTAACCTATCTATATATCTACATATGTATGTAGACCTGTAGATATCGACGTTTCTCTATGTAAGTCTCTCTCTCTCTCTCTCTCTCTCTATATATATATATATATATATATATATATATATATATATATATATATATATATATATATATATATATATATTTATATATATATATATACACATATATATAAGCATACACCTTTAATTGGGTACATGGCTGGTTGTCTTATTTCAACACATTCCTCCCTTTTGTGTTTTAACCTGTCTGCATACACAACTGGGATAGGTACATCCCAGGGAGCTTAGTGTTAGGTTACTCTGAGGATGGAGTACATGGTTGCGGGTTCTACTCCTGGAAGATGTTATTATTTTAGCTCTCAGAGTAGGAACTGGTAGGGTAAGTGTGAATAACGCACATTTACGCGGTTGTAAGCGGGTTTGCTCATGGTCTGTGCGACGTTAAGCAAAAGTTAAACCTGTGAGGCGCTTCTCCGTCTACCGTGTTTCAGCGCCACTTACCGTTATGCAAACCTGTGGAAACCTGCTTACAACTGTTTAAGAGTGCTTTAACCCACCTGCATCCAACAGCCTTTATTCTGGTCCTCAAAATAACCTAACGGCCCTTGCAGTTCTTAAACCCAGGACCATGAACACCACAGTCACTGACTTTACCACTAAGGCATCTGAGATATGTACAAATGTTATGGTGTTTAGAATATACATTGTACTACAGACATTCCTCACTACTGAAAATAAATGTGACAGTCATTTGGTTTACATATGTCTGATACATGTTAATGTTCATATGCTTGTGAAATTAGGTGTTGCAATGTGACATGACAGAGTGTATTATGAATGAGAAAGGTTTTTGCTTTGTGTCCTTTTTATATTGTCCCAATACTCCATGTATACCCTCCAGTTCACTTATTGGACATCCGACCCAGGCCCTCCTTCATGCATGATTGCATTACCCATCATTCCTCCCCCACCCCAATCTTCACATACACAACAACCACCTCTTCTATGGTGAATTAGGTTAATATTAATTGTTATAATACCAGAGTTGCATGTGTTTTGTGTACACTCCAATTCCTTTGGAGTGCTTCTGTGTCATGAAGTGTGTTCATAGATGTTTATATAGATTGCTATTGATGTAACTGTATAACATATATAGATATGTATATATCTATATTCAGACATCACTGACATGTGTATGTATGTATATATATATATATATATATATATATATATATATATATATGTATATATTTCGTATTAATGTGTAACAGTAATACATACGTGGACTGGAATGTGTTGGTTCATGAACTACAGTACATTACAATGTACTGTACATATGTACACAAAGTGACTGTCCCAGTTGTGATCATTACAGTGGAATACATATGGTGTAAGGTGTAGTATCAGGACCATGAAGCATGTATACACCTCGGATGGCTTACTGGTAAGTCCCATTACTATAGTGTGCATGGTCCAGGGTTCACCACCTGCGATGCTTTACAAATGTTTTATACTCCAGAATAGGGCTCATTTAAGCAGTTGTAAGCATGTTTAAAAGTGTTTGTGTGATATTATAGCAGTGGTTAAACACAGTTAAACAAACTTTGTAACGTATAACCTGTGCGAGCAAGCATGGCCACATCCGCTAACTACTCAAGATATATACATGTCAGTGAAGTAACATCTCACTATGTGCTGACATAACATTACATTCTCTGTTGACTGTACTCTCCAGCACACATGGGTATATATGGGTGTCTTGAATGTTTATAATACAGACGATTACTACCTATATGTGCAAGCTGTGGTTAAGGTATACTTTTGAACATGATAAATATCCCTGCCTTTATCAGGATTGGAACCTCAAATGCACAGATACTATGCAGATGCTGTAACTATTACACTGTTTACATTAACGTTGCTTCCGCCTATTTTCTATTTAGATTATTTCTATGTGTAAGCTAGGCTAAGCAAAGGGCGGAGGCCCCCATACTCACTGAGCTTCACGTACTCTTGAAATAACAACATATAACAAATGTACTGTGAGATAATACATTACATTCCAAACTACATTGGGCATAGCCTCTCACTGACACACTTCAAGGGAAACCTTGTTATGTGAATGGGTAACAGAATATACACCCCTGGGATCATGTGTCCCAGAACCATACAGCCAGGGGGTGGGGGAGCCTGTCCAGTTTGATAGCTGTGAGACCTGTTGGGAGAATTGAATGGTGTTGAATTTTCACATTAACATGCCCTCTTTAGATCACTAATGCCCCTATCACCCTCCACAACCCCGGTCTTCAACAGCTTCCAGCAACTCTGCCTGAAATTGCTTAATTGGCTATGCTTGATAGAGGCTCAGTTACTTCATCAATGGTGCAGAGGCAGCCAATACACTGTAGCTATGCTTCTAATTGCACTTGGGCAGATGGGTAGTAGGCTATCTGTGAACCTCTAAAGTGCAGGCCATCACAGCCATAATATGTGAATAAACAGACCTTCAGAACACAATATACAGTGAGACGTCACCATGTAGTCAGGTAACAGTTAATTTCAGCAAGAACATACAGAACACTTATACTTAGTCACTCCAAAAGCCTATCTTGGAAGCTAGAAGACTTGTATAGGTTTAAGGTTTTCTATTCCTTACCAGTAGGTTACCCACAGGAGAGATGAACAATAAGCACAGATGGGGAACATGCACATAACGATACCATACCGGCCTATGTGTCAGCCTTAGGCTTTAGAATACTGGCCAAGGCTATTGGTGCCCCCATGGTGCCTTATTTAGGATAGTCTTGAAGGTGAATACAAGCTCCGTAAACAGCACAATAGCAGATTCAATGAGGGTCATGCTACTCAACACCAGGGGTTGTGATCACAACATGCTTGCACTCCTCAGGATGGACAACATCAACATCTGTGCAGTAACTGAGATCTGTCTTAAGGCTCCTGAGAGCACACCAGCACTACCAGACTACAACCCATACTGCACATCTCAGCCACAGAACAGGGACTGACAGACATGGAGGGGCTGTATCAATATTCATCAGGGATACCAACACCTCCAGGTTAGTGGGGCAGCATGATACCTCTGAAATCATCCATGTGCAGCTAACATCAGCCACAACTTCAATGTAAACTGTGCCCTGCTACGGATCACCCTCCATGACACAGGACCACCACTCCACCTACCTGGAGACAGTGGAGAACATGACTGGCCTAACGCACACCCTGGCATTGGTCGATGTCAACTACCATACCATTAACTGGGAAACTTACTCCGGTACTCATGTCCTGGCCCGGCACTTCCTGGAATTTATCACCTCATATGTCCTGTATCAGGTGGTAACCTCCCTAACGTGGGGTGGAAACTACTAGAAGTGGTCATCACCAACATGGGCAACAGGTGTACCACAGCTGAGGTTAACCGGTGACTGGTTTGATCTGACCATGAACTATTTACTGTTTCCACACCCAATCATCTCCCCCACCCACAGATACCACAGTGTATACCTTTCCAACAGCTAAATTTACACTACTAGTGACAGGGGTGGGGGGTTTCACAGCCCCCACGCTAAAGGGAAACACTGCTCAAGATACAGACAGATTTACAAATGCAGTGTATAAGCACCTACATGGATGTATGGATCGTGCCATCACTGGTAAACCAAGACACACTCCTCCTAGACAAGGACACTGGTCTGGTGGACCTCTGCACTAAACAGGCTATACTACAGAAGTAGGACAGTGTTCCAGGCAAACAGTAAATCCCACAAAGGGCAGACATCCATGACCACTATTAGTATGATACGTAGGTCACTCATGACATCATCCAAGGCTAACACCAGCAGGAGAATATGCAAGGATTCGAAAGTTAACCACAAAGCCTTCATTGGCTATGTCAAGGATATATGTGGTGACACACAGATTTGCACTGTGCCGGTGAAATATAGCACAAAATATGCTGACCCTACTGATATTGCCAACAACCTTGCAGATACATTCAGTGCATACTTCACCCCCTAAAGAGCCAACTACACTACCTGAAAGGAACAGTATCCCACACATCAGAGACACACAGGTGGAAATGGCCCTCTCTAACAGCAGAACACAGCAGCAATGGAGGCAGATGTTATCGCAGACTGCATCTTGCAAACTGTACAGGACAACCTGCCCCCCCACCTAATTAAGCTTTCCTACCTCACCCTCTCCACAGGCTACATGCCCATACAATGGCATGTGGCAACAGTTATTCCACTCCATCAAAGTGGAATCACAACTGACCATGGTAACTACCACCTCATAAGCCTGACTAGCCTGGTCTGCAATGGTATGGTTCGCATCCTCATGGCACTCATTAACAAAGACATTGGTAACCTCCGAACATGTGACCCAACCCAGGTCAACTTGGTTGAGTGCTGTTCATGCCTACTGAATCTGTTTGATGTCTTACATACCTTCACCAAGACATTAGATGACAGGGGAGGTGGTTCACACATACTACCTGGACCTCGCCAAGGCTTTTGACACCATGCCCCACTCAGGTATTATTGATAAACACACCAGCCTGTACATATACCCATAAAATCACAGGTTGGGTTGTGAACGGCTTACACACAGAACCCACATGGTATGACTAGCGGTCTCCAGGTCCATCCCTTGACCAGTCATGACTGGTGTCCCACAGGACTCAGTCCTGTGAGCCCTTCTGTTTGGCATATACATCTCAGAGGTACAGACAAACACAGGTGGACTACGGCAGACCATGTTTGGCATTGACTGTGAACTGGGAGCCATGATTGATAGTCCAGCTGACACAGACATTCCTCATGGGGCCTCACAGAGAATGTCACAGGGTGTAAACGTCACAGCCTCCAGCCAAGTGCCACTAACTGCATTGTCATTCCATTGTGGAAATAGCACCCACATATTAACACATAAGTGGCAGCCACTTTAATTCGGACGAGGTATTGGGGTATTTGGGAACCAAGGTAGATAGTGTTCTCCCCTTGGACAATCATATCTCCACAGTAGTTAGGACATCCTTGTATGTAGGACATCTGATTACTAAAGAATTCTCATCTAGACATAATGGGGTTATAGTGCTTCTTTACTTATCACTCATCAGTCCCATCATAGGATATAATAACCCATATGGGATGTACCTCAGAAGACACTTCCAACAGCTGGAGGTCCATGAATGTACCTCACCAAGGGGAATACTGGCCTCCAACATATGTCCTATGCAGCCAGACTGAATAAACTCCTGCTTTACTCAGTGGAATCTCATTTACCCACAGATGATATCCGCTGGCCAACACAGCCGTGTCGAACTCAGGCTTGATGGATATGCTCCACCTATGGGAATCCATGTCACAGTGAGCCACACACTGTAGTGAGCTGAACCTTGCCACAACAATAACTGGAAGACGCTGCAGGGACAGCTTCCTGTCACAGACACTCCCCATACTTTGAAAAAACATCCCTAACTACATTATACAGAGCCCCTCACTAACACTCTGCAAGAGAAACCTTGAATAGTGAATGGGGAACAGTTGATGCACCCCAGGGATCCCGCCATTGGTTCTTCTCCACAGAGGGACAGTTACTGAATCCATGTGGTGTCAAAAGCTGACACATTTTGGCTGGGCTTATGAATGGCCCCTGGCAGTTGGCTAAGTACCTACATGTGAATCTGTACATACAGTATCTGCATATGCTGATAGCTTAATTTACTGTTCAGGTGCTGACTTACCTTGTGCTGATGGCAGTTGTGTGTGCAATAGTTAAGGGCTGCCTATGTTGGATGCACACAGTAGACTGCCTATGCATGACAATTTACAGATAGTCTTGTGTGTGTGCCATCCATTTTTACTGTGTGTGCATGTGGAGAAAGGTGTCAGTCCCTAGGTGCCTACACTGTCAGTGTGTGTGCTATATGATCCTGCTTTGCCAGGGCATGGGCATACTGGGCATGCCTCCGTCTGCCTACTGGGGCTGGCTCAGGGTGTTCGTGGTCTGAGTACCTCTGTGCCTGTGGGGCCCTTGGCAATGGTGGTGGGCTGTGAAGGCCTACACCATTCTGTCCCTGCTGCAGCTGTTTCCGCAGGACCATATTGTGTAGCATGGCACACAATATGAAGATGTGGGCACATGTGCCTGGAGATTAATGCAAGGCTCCACCAGATATATCCAAGCAATGGAACCGTGATTTCAGCATCCAAAACAAATGCTCTATGATGATTCTGGTTTGTGCGTGTGCCTCATTATGGTGTTCCTGCATGGGTACGTGTGCATTTCTGATGGGAGTCATCATCCACGGTTCCAGTGCATAGCCATAATCCCTCACCAGGTGGCCATTTGGGATGTCCCCCCTGGCAAATAACTGATACAGCTATGAGGCATGCCAGATGTGGGAGTTGTGATAGCTTCCAGGGCTGCCAGCACACACATCCATGATAATGCCCTGTGCATTGCTCATGACCTGGCAGTTGATGGAGGGATATCCCTTGTGGTTTATGTAGTGCCTACTCTGCTCACCGGGCGGTGACTTGATGTGTATGTGAGTGCAGTCTATTGCATCCAGTACCTCCGGGTATTCTGCCACACAGTGGAAGAGATGCATATTGCTGGCCAACTCCTACTGCGTTCAGGGGAAGTATATGTGCTCATTGGCATGTGGTAAAATGGCATCCAGGAAATGGAGTAGTGCCCTGGATGCTGATGCTTGTGAGATCCCCATGATATCCCCAGTTGGTCTTTGAAAGGTACCTGTAGCTAGTATTCTCAGGCTTGCACATACCTTCGTATCCACTGGGATGGGTTCCCCCTCTGTTTGTTCTGGCTCTGAGGCATGGCAGGCACAGCTCCACAAGTTGTTATAGGATGTCCCTGTCCACCCTGTAATGCTGTACTCTCTCCAGATCATGTAGCCCCTGGTAGGTTACCCTGGGTCTGAACACTCTCCTCCTCCTCTGGTGTCTGAGGTGGTCGTGTGCATCATCCTCCTCACCACCTTCAGTCTCCAACACATGCTGGTGGATCAAAGGTATGGCAGCCCCTAACATGTAATTAATAAAAGTTCCCTGTCTGTATACACTACTGGTGTAGCGTGTATGGGAATGCACAAATGTGTGTGAGGTGCTTTCACGCGTTATAGTATTGTGCTATGGATGCTGCTGATGTCAGTGGGTGTGTATGAGCTATTCCAGCTGCAGCGTGTCCTAATTATGGGCTTTGCAATGTGTACTGCAAGTGTTGGGCCTTTACTGTGGAGATGTACTTGCCTGCCTTGATTAATCTGTTGCTCTTTAATTCACTTTTAGACCTGGATCCCCTCCCATTATTAGGCATGTATCCACCTGCCATCTTTCTTGTTTTGTACTTTCCCTACCCAGTCATGGCAAAACGTGCCTTGTAGCTGATATACTGCAAATCGGCTTTGTTCTGCTTTGACACTTTACTGTTTTCTTTGCAGTACAGCCCCTCCCCTTTCCTTTTCTGCAGGTAGCTGCTTGCAGCCTTGTTAGCTTTTGTTAGTGGTCCACTGTAGGCTCCTAGGTGTTAATTAGTCATTTGTACTCTAATTTCACTGCTGCAGCATTTCCTTATTTCTGTCCTATATCCTTCCTGTTTTAGCTGCAGTGTATGCTGCACATACCCATTTACTGGGTTTACGCACGTTTTCATCTCCGTTCACATGCATACTCGGTTGCCTTGTGTACTCTCAGCTAAGCATAGCTATGGCCAGTTCCACACACCCCTATCCTGCAGCTTTGCCTAGCTAGGGGCAGACCAGTTTAGCAATGCTCCAATGTGCTTACGGCAATATCTACACACCCCTCTCTTGATGTCATCTTTATCTCAAGGGCACACTGTGAGGTGCATCCTTACATCAGCGGGGAATCTGCGATTCACTATAACTCCTCTCATTTGCATGGCATTGCCTACTAATTCCTAGCTACTGTGCATAACACTGTCACTGCCCTTGCACCATAAGTATGGTGTAGTATGCCTGTCATTGACTATTATGGGGAAATCGTGATATGTGTTTCATTGCGTTTTATTCTTTATTTTTATATATTCCTTGAGATCCCCTTTGTGCACCACTGCCCTGCACTTCCACGTCACAATAGTGCGACTAGATATATTAAATGTTAATTTTATATTTTGTACATGTTTTTTATGCTGATGGCTATATATTTAGCCATTGGCCTATATTAACAATATAATACATGTATTTGGTTGTCTGTCATGGCTCCGATTTTATGTCTGCAAAAATGTAAACTGTTTTCTACGGTTTACATTTCTGCATGCTTACACTATGCCTGCACCACTTCCTGAATCGCTACATACCTTCATTGGCATGCTACACTGCTGCACATGGGGTAATTAGCAGACAAGGCTCGGGAGTTGTGCGGGAGTAGCGTACGTGGGTAGTGCATGTGGAAACAGCTCATACCTGAATCGCTCGGTGGCTATAAAAAAACTGAAATGCCGCAAAACAAAACAAACTCTATTTGGTAGCTCGGTGACTATATTTGGTGTTAAAACACCGACACTACGCCTGCACCTGGCACAAGCTTCATGAATCCCAGGGACAGTCTTTTACATTTACCTTAATGTTACAGATAATCCCTGCCAACCATTAGGCATGGTGAGTAACCTAAAGAGTAGTTTTCTTTTTGCCAGTGCCCCATGGCTTATCACTTTGATGTTGTATTTGTTGGTTAACATGAACAGAAGATAATATATATTGTCTTATTTATAGTCCCCTAATTGGTTCTGTAAGCAGTACACAAAATATACTGGCTAACAGAATGTAATGTTACTTTGGATAATATAAAAATTGTGGAAATTAGCTACAGATTTTAAAATCAGAAATTAGCGCAGCTTTTCCTTGTCTTTTTATCAGGGCAATCATCACTACAAACACTGGACTGACACCTGGAGATTCTGAATCTCTTTGAACAATATTCCTTCATGACAACCTATCTGAATTTCCAGAATTTCACATGTGACCAAGTAAGTACCATTTAACTGCAAAAACATATCACATTCCTCTTAATATAAATTTATTACATTTATTCTTCATGTACTAGGATATTATCAAAGTAATTTTGTCTGTTGATATATAAAGACGAGAAAACATATTTTTGGCAGGAAGTAACCATTTTCTAGCTTCACAGGGGATACTATTTAAGCAATAACCCAAGGCTCGGTGTGAGTAATGCTGGATTTACCCACAGTCACTGCGTTTTTGTCATGAGGGTGAAGCCGGCGTGACCATACCAAGCCAACTGTGGGCATATCCAGCATTGCCCACACCCAGCATTGGGTTATTGCTATTATACAATGACATTATTTAAGAAAACAAATGTTTACTTTTCTTAAATAATGCCTTTATATAATGCGTCCATGCTGCCCTTCCATGTTTTGCAGGAATCCTGGGGCTTTTTTTGATGTACTGCACATGTGTATTGGACTTGTGTTCCCACGCTTACACAGTACATCAGTGCTGTGCAGAGGTAGCCAATGGAGAAAGGAAGATCTGTGTTGCTTCTTCTTCTTTTGTTTTTTTTTTTTATTGAATATAAAAAAGAAACCGAGAGACATTTAACATTCGGGAGAGTCTGGACAGACAAAATAAAAGGATAATCAGGTAATTTTTATAAGTTTTGCTGAACGGACCTGATGATCCTTTTATTTTTGTCTGCAGCATCTCCCTCATTTGCTTTAAGTCTTCCATTTTCTTTTTTATTCAAAAAAAGAAAGAAAAGTAAAAAAAAATATGAGATATACTAATGGGAAAAAGTCCGGGCAGCCGGATGTTTTTCAAACAAAGGGGGTTGTGCTGGCCAATCAGCGTGCTTGTTTTTGAATATTAATAGCCAGTCATTGTATAATAAGCAATAACTGATAAATGGGTGTGGGTACATGAATATTTATCCATGTTTGGTGTGGTTTGATCATGAGGCAAAGCCTGATTGATTAAATAAAGCCATCCGTGGGTAAATCCTCATATACCTATACCCATGAGTTGGCTATTGCTATTACACAATGGCTTACCTTTCTTAAATAATGTGTTTTTTATAATGGTGCTGTAGTGTTCCTCTGCATTGTTTTCTGTTCTTCCCCATCTGTATGCATGTGGTACATCAGTGTAGATAAATAGAAGCACCGGAGAAAAAAGAATTTCCATTGATTTTTTTTTTTTTTTGTACTATAAAATTGGAACAGTTCAGAGGTGGGAGAGCCTGCTGAGACATTATAGAAACACAAGGAAAAGTAGGTACATTTCTTTGGTTTTGCAGAACATACCTGATTTTTCATGTATTTGGTCTGCCCTGCGTACATACCTCTCAACCTGTTAGCATAAAAAATGTGGACAAAGCCTTAAATAATGGGGGAAAAGACCCCCAAATAGGGACAGATTTTAAATGTTGCTCTTATATACTTAGAAAGATGTTAGAATAACAGGATTTACCTTAGTGTGTGTTGCCTGAAGGATACAAAGTCAAAACTCAAATTCATGTCATTTTTAGTGACCTTACCCCTCAGTGATTTGTCAGAAAACCCTACATTTTATGAAGAACAAACCAAAAATATGAGGCAAAAATCTGGACAGTGTAAAATCTGGGCAGTTAAGAAGTATGCCTCTGTAACATATTTCAGTAGAACAAATTCCGGCCAGTAGAATAGAAAAAAGTCCAGCTGCTGAACTACCACTGAGTGGACGGAATTGTTTCTACTGAAACACTTGCGTTTACCTGGGTCATTACACTGATACATGGAGTTGTTTTGCAAGTATGAGGTAAACATTTTATTTTTGCAAGATTTTTCCCTTTCACTCTATTATTTTTAACATTCACCTTAACTAATATGTTGTATGACTACATCTGAAATCATATTATTGCAGAGATTATTTATTTATACTTTTGTTGGCTTATTGGGATAGTAACACATTTTCTTGGGAGAGCCACAATCATATTTATACAAGTTATGTGAAATATAGGCAGTAGACTTCCTTAATCCTTTCAGTAAGTGCCATGGCATGCTTAAAGTCAACCTATGCTACCACCTATTTGGCAGACAGTTCTGTTTAATATTGCACTAAAAGTGCAGAACAGCCTTCTAAATAACACTGCAGTGTCAGTACCTGTATATGAATTTAAGGAGCTGGTATATGAATAGAACCAACAGCCTTCTGATCTTGCACACATCAAGGGCTACCATGTAGTCTCCTGAGCCACTAACACTGAAAGGTTTTGCTTGTTCTAACTGTATCTCCAGTTACTAGGGTGAAGCAGTAGTGCAGCTGCTGGAGAGGCTGGACCATTTCTTGAAATGGGCCTGTGGCTAACTGTAGCAATCAAAAAAGGAAATGACAGATTTAACAAAGGGACATGTAGAAAAGTAGCATTGCCTCCTTGACTATGATAGCAGAGAAGTGTGGTCCATACGCATCTTGTGTGTTCTACATACCTATGGTCAGTACAGAAATATGCACCATGACTCTGGTAGTCATAGAGGTTTGCACCTTGCCCACCCTGAGTGCTGTGCATAGCTGTTGTCAGCAAGGAAGCATGCACCACTTAGTATAGTGCATGGCTCTTGTGGTCATAAATTCCATGCACCATGCAAGCACTGAGTGCATTGCATGACTAATGTAAGTGCAGAAAAATGTGTCATGTACAACCTGATTGTTATGATTGGCTAGAGTGTGCATAGAAGCGGTGTCATGTATATCTTTCTTGCATTGCATGGTTATGGTGAACAAAGTAACATATATAGTGACAATCCTAAGTTCACTGCATGGCTATGATGCATACATTCATAGGTAAGGACTGTACATTCAGTCTATAGACCATTAGAAGCCTAGCCAAAAAAATTATATTCAAAATTCTACCTAACCTCAAGGAGGGTTACATAGGGTAGACTATGGAAGGATTTGAGGCTACTCATCCAGAATTTTAGGTTTGCAGCAAGGGTGCTACTCTGCTTGTCATGTACTAGGTATGCAAATGCATCATACCCATGCACACTGTACTACATGGTTGTGATAGACATGCACATAGAGAGAACCAAATATTTGTGGTGAATAGCAAAGCATGCACCATTCCCAAGCATAGTGCACCAGATCCTTGTGGTGGGCATGGATGCTTGAACCATACCTGCGTAAGTACATTTCACAGCTATGGTTGTGATAGAAGCATGCGCCATGCCTACCCTGAGTGCACTGCAGAGCTATGATGACACAGAAGCATGCGCCATCCCCATACTGAGCACACTGCTTGGCTACAATGAGGATGGAATCATGAACCATGGTCACTGTGTGCATGCGCTGCTTAGCTATGATGCACACAGACATGTGCATGATGTCCATACAGCATACCTGTGGTGAATATGAATGCATGCATCATGGTCACTAGTACTGCAATTTAGAGCTATGGTGCATAAAAAAGCATGCATGCATGGTATCCCACCTGACAGCAGTATATGGTATTACCTGCTTTTATGTGTTTAGGAAAATAGGGTACAAATTACAGGATATCATAGTTATAGAACCAATATGATGCCAGGGATCTGCAAATTCTCTGCTGTTGTCTTTTTTGTTCCCATCAGAATACAAAGGATCTTTCCTTTCAAGACACGGTTACTGGGGGTCTTTCATATTACTGAGGTACACAATGAAAGGATCATAGGTGGGACATAAGTTTTATTTAGGCCAGCAGATGCTATGGAAAAACAAATAGGCTTAATGCAAAAAGATCTAAAAAAAATGTTCTCTTCTTTTCTAATATTCTGCCAATAATAATAATAATAATAATAATAATAATAATAATAATAATAATAAGCATTGCCATTATTTACTGACAAAATCTCCCTGCATATGTATAGAACAGTAGTTTGTTATGCCACAAAGATGAAAGTTCTCTTATGAAAAGATTTGCACTAAGCATAATGCAGCATGTCTTCTTAAGCTTGTAAATAAATGCTGCAGCTTGTCTCAGTAGAAAAAGATGGATGTGGAAAAAGGTTTTTTTTTTAGCATATTAATATTTTTTATACCATTATATTTTATTTATATTCTGGTTTATTTTTATTTAAAAATCATATGTTGGTGGTAGGAGAGATGCAATAAATTCAGTGAAGTGGAACAGAATCCCTTTTTAAGGTTTCTCCAAAATTTAAGTATGTTGCAGTTAAGGGTGGGGTAAGTTCCTGTCAGTTTTCTTAATTTGAGATAAAAGATTTTCAAGTGGGAGGCTTTTAAAATGTAGCCAAACCTGCTCTTAAAAAGACTTTTGAACAGTGCATATCTGTAGTTCCCTAATATTAAATCAGCAGATAAACACTAGTGAGGCTGGAAGCCAATTTTCTGCACCAGAGGCTTTAATTATTTTCAAACTCAGATGACTAAAAACTCAGTTCTGCAAGGCTTGAGGCAGAAAAGTGACAAATTCACACAGGGCTGGCAAATAATCGTGCAGGCAGTGCTGAGAAAACACAGACTCAAGCAAATGCAAATATTATCACTGGACATAAACCAGCAACTAAATCCCACCAATATCCTGGCCATCCTAAAATGCATGACCTTTTCAGAATGTTTCCACCTGTAAAACTGCTCTGCTCCGTTTCTCTTCTCTACCTGTCATATGTACTCTTGATCCCTTGGGCCGTCTTTTCTCCTGTCATCTTCAATGAGATCTCCTGTATGCATCTACTAGTATTACAGGGAAAACATTTCCAGAGGTAGCTAACAGTTCACTTTTTCATCTCATTTCATTGCATATGCCTTCTTATCCAAGTAAGGCACATCACTTTCTAATGTTCTATTTTCAGAGATGCACCAAGAACATTAGCCTTAAAAAAATGATGCAGTGCGTGTAGGGAACCTATTTGATAAGGTAGGGCACCAGATCATGCCACTGGTGATCTGATAAGTGAGCCTTGGAAATGCATGATAGGTAGCGTGTTTGTATGTTTTACGCTGCTGCCCATCCTGGGCTGAGTAATACAGTATCACTGTAGTGCTGTGCTGTAGTCTGTGGGATACAGTAACTGCTTGGACATTATCATGTGGGGTGTTGTGCCTGACATTAGGGGTGCTGCATAAGCTTACGTTGTCTGGATACATTGCCCAGACAGATGACTGGAAAGGATGAGTTTAAGAACAAAAAGTATAGGAACAAAATAAAGCTCTAGTGATTGCCTGCCATAACTGTTGGCTTCTGTCACCCCGCCAAACAAAGGCGAACATGAGCCATTTTCATGAAGACACCTGACAGGAACAGAGTAGGCAGGGCAGTAGCTGTAAGAAGAGTTTATATGGAAGTCACATTGCTCAGATGAGTTATAGGGGAGTCAGAGACGTTTTGGGGAAAATACGTAATACACAAATAAAGAGCCGTGGAAAAAACTCCACACTTTCAGATCTAGCTTTTTCACATGATGTACAGTGGTGAATGACTGTAATAAAGCCATGATTACAATCAGAGTGATTCAGGTTCAAACAGTGGCTTACAAACTGGAAGAGCTAGACGGGATAGTTTCCTATCAACCTCCAGGATTGAGGTTAAGGACCAAAACACAAAGCGTACACATAGACTACGGCATAATATATGCTGTTTAAAAAGAGAGGAGTGACATATAGTTCTCTGGCATGGAGACATGGTCAGTTCAGAACAAATAAATGACTCCAGCCTGGGGGTGGGGTTGAAACTAGGCCTCTGGCTGTTGTGGTGAAGAGTCTATCCCCCTGCAGCACATGGAAGGTATCATGCAGACAGGAGCAGATGCTCCTTTATGGCTACTTTAATGGCAGTCCATCTAGTTTGCTGTCGATTTATGAGAGTGGACTTCTTGCACTGAGAATGAATAGTCTCAAGACCCATTGGAGGGCTGATGTTTGGCAGGTACTGGAGAAAAATTACCTTAAAAAGAAGAGTCATAACAAAAAGGCAGAGTTTTGAAATATATTCATGTCAACATCAGTAATGGAAAAAAGACGTAAAAAACTGTAATCAAATGAAGAGAAAGAGGGCTTGACATCTGTTAATGCCAACAGCTTTAATAAAAAAGACCCAGAAAACTCTGATTACATGACACACATCCCTTTAACTTGATCCTCTGTTAGTGTTAATATAATGCACATGGTCTACCTCTGCCTTTCTCAAATTAATATTATTAACAAATATGAGGTGAATGATCAGATTGTTTAAAATGCTTTCAAATGATACTCTATGTCTATGCAGGTATATTACTTCTGTTGTATAAAAAGGTTCCAAGAAACTTTTAATCTAATATATGTGAAGTTATGGCCATTCGTTGAAATACAAAGCCACCAAACAAAAGCTGATCAGTGCTTGTATATCAATAAAACAACTTACTGAAACCCCAAGAAAGCAAGCATAATAAATAAATAAAAAATAAATAAACAAACACAAAACAAAACCATTTCCTTTTGTTATACGTAACCAAACCATGCCACTACACTCAGATCAGATTTGTCTGAACAGTGGTATTGTTGCACAAAGGGTTTTTCTCAGTTAAGGTGTAGGGTTAGGTTTACTATGCATTATTAAGGTTGCTAGGGTATCTTCTACAACACCTAAATAAGACATTCGGGCACATACTACATATGGCAACACACATGCAAAGCGTTACATCTAGTCCCTTACCAAGAACTTACGCTAACCCTAACTCACAAAACACTCGCACGTACTCTTCTTTTCTACTAACGCACAACACTAAATCTATCCCTATCCTACACACACACACACACACACACACACACACACACACACACACGCACACACCTGCCTTCTAAACACACACACACACACACACACACACACACACACACACACACACACACACACACACACACATATATATATATATATATATATATATACACACACACACACACACACACATGCACACACACACACACACACACACACACACACACACACACACACACACACATATATATATATATATATATATATATACACTCACACACACACACACACACACACACACACACATATATATATATATATATATATATATATATATATATATATATATATATATATATATATATATATATATTGAAAGAGAGAGAGAGAGAGGATCTGTGGTTAAACATAGAGCTCTATTTCATCAAAATGTATTCCATCAAAAATAAGAATAAACCAGTGAAACATAACATAATTAACAACCCACTCCATCAAAAATTGACCCTTTTACATATGTTAAATCCACACTTCTCCAGCAACCTCAAAACAACATTCTAACTCATATCAAGCCCTCTGGAAACCTTCATCAAAACCATGTAAACAAAATACTAATCCACTGTTCACAATGATACAATACCGAAACTTAAGATCTCTCCTACCCCTAAACACTAACCACTGTATCGAAACAACAGGCAAACACATATGTAAAAATCATTTGCATTTACTGCTGCCCTTAAAGATATTGATAAGTAAAATAACACTCACTGAATGAAAATGCAGAAAACCATTACATAACCTCTGCTCAAAGCACAGCTAGAATGCAAACTAAAACAAAATAAATGAACCCAATACATTTAACCTCACCAAAAATGTAAAAACAAGGCCAATGCACAGAATTACAAATGAATTACACCACAAGAAGTTATGTTATGAGATTCACTCCCCCCTGTAATGTGATTCCATCATTATTCATCTAAATGCAGGAAAATTTTATATGTATATACGGTTTCACTTCATAATCTCAAATTACTGAAATCCCGAATTTCAGTAACCCGAGACTATAAAGTCAAACCATTCACAATACCGAAACCCACAATCCCAAATCACAAAATCACAAACATACAGGCACCACATAACACACACACACCATTCCACCCACAGCACACAAACCACACAACCCTACACTATATATAACTCTCCCTATTTATATTTACCAACTCCGAGATCGCACATAACATAAAAAAAAAAAAAACTCACACCACGGCATCCTCCACTCACTCGCACACAAATACACATCATAAACACACAAACACCAACAAATCCAGCATTCGCACTCACACTTATATCTCCCTACCCTCACCTATACATGCAATGCACAAAAACACACATAAACACTCACTCACCTGCAATTTTAGGCACCATAACACTACATGCAACGTGCCAGAAATGCATACTCACGGATTCGAGATATTCGAATTCGCTCTTATGCACTTTCGGCATTCTGGTTTTCAGCTTCATGGTCTTGGGTTACTGAAATTCTGGATTTCAGTAATTCGAGATTATGAAGTGTAACCATATATACATATACAGGGTCTATATTAGAACACCGAACATTCAAAATGTCGAGTGTTCTAATATCGAACCCTACCAATCGAAAATACTAAACATCGAACAATCAGAACAGTGAATTTTTTTCCTAGGGAAAAAAATTGCTGTTCCAAAACACATACACACAACACAAGCATACCAAACAAACAGCAATCCACACACATGCACCTAAACTCTTACACCTAACCCTACACTAAACTATACACACACCACTATCTACTTACCTTAACCCAAACCCTAACCCTAATGTCCGTCACTATCTCACACTGACCTCAGCCACGCCCTAACCATAACTTACCTAACCCGCCCTAACCCTCATATCCACACAATCGCACACATACCTAACCCGGACTCAATCGCACACTTACCTGAACCCGACCCATAACTTTCCACCAGAGCACTGAAAATACTGAAGCAAGAGAAACGGACAACCAAATTCTTTCCCTAGGAAAAAGTTTGGTTTTCTGTTTCTTCGATATTTTCAGCATTCGCTGAAAATGGGTCGATATTAGAACACTCGACATTTTAAATGTTATGTGTTCTAATATAGACCCTATATAAATATATATATATATATATATATATATATATATATATATATATATATATATATATACATATATATATATATATATATATATATATATTTACATACATATAGCGAGACAGAGAGAGAGAGAGAGAGAGAAAGATGTGCGTATGTATACATACATACATGTATATAGATATATATATATATATATATATATATATATATATATATATATATATGTATATATATATATATATATATATATATATATATATATATATATATATGTGTGTAATGGAAAATGCTAAATGTCATTTAGTTGACAAGGGATTGATTAGAATAAAGTTGATTGAATCCAATTTAGTTAAATTAAACTCAAGTCTGTCAGAAATTTATATTATGTGGCAGTTTTAAATAAGCTGCGTACGTCTTCTGCAATTCAGATTTCACAAAGTTCATCCACAGCAAACTTGGACTGAGCCTCCACTCTTGGTTCATTCCCTCTGTCACTTGAGAGACTAATGTCTCTCCTTAGCAACAGTAACTCTCTACTATACTTTTCTCTGCCACAGATGCTCACATCTCTCTCCCTCCCACTCCATCTCTCTCCCTCCCTGTCCATCTTTGTGTCTCTGACCTTTAATTTCATAAGGAGCAGGGTGACCTACTCCACTCAGGGCAGACATGGATTCCTCCTCCTAGATTTCCTCCAAACTATGATTCTGCATATTTCGCAGCAGGTACTAGGGGCCAGTCAAACCACAATATATAGCATTATATAATGGGAGGTGAGTGGAAGAGTTTTCAAATCCCATACTATCAGACTCTCTTCTTTGACTCCCTAACCACTGAATTCCAAATGAAGTCTGAGGTCACATAGTATCAGTCAACCAAATAAACCCCTAACTGCACATGGTCTTATCCCTACCATGGATGAGTACGGCATCAGTCCTTACTTGCTTTACTTATGACCATTTGGCTATAGATGTAGTAGTATGTATATATATATATATATATATATATATATATATATATATATGGTTCCCATTCAGAAGCCTGAAACATCATAAGCCTGAAAATCAAAATCCTGAAACCAAAAGCCTGAAAATTCAGAATCCTGAAAACTCAAAATCCTGAAAGCCCAAAATCCTGAAAGACCAAAATCCTGAAACTCAAAATCCTGAAAACACAAATAATGCTAATATGTCACTATAAAGACACTAATATCTACCAACTGACCCTGACCCTAACCCTAACCCTAAGGTCCGTCACTATCGCACACTCACCTGACCCGCCCTAACCCTAACTCACTTAAACCGCCCTAACCCCAATATTTGTCACTATTGCATACATGCCTAACCTGCGCCTAACCCTAACTCACTTAAACCGCCCTAACCCTAAAATAAAACCAACCGCACACTTACCTGACCCCAACGCATGACCTAACACCACAGGGCTAACAATAGCAAAGCCACAATGACATCAGTATGTCTATTTTGTGTTTTCAGGATTTTGAGTTTCAGGATTTTGGTCTTTCAGGATTTTGGGCTTTCAGGATTTTGAGTTTTCAGGATTCTGAATTTTCAGGCTTTTGGTTTCAGGATTTTGATTTTCAGGCTTATGATGTTTCAGGCTTCTGAATGGGAACCATATATATATATATATATATATATAAACATATATAGATATAGATAGATACAGTTAGTTGGGATATTTTGTAGGCACCTTAACCTTTATGTACATCACCTGGGATATATAAACATATATAGATATAGATAGATATAGTTAGTTGGGATATTTTACAGACACCTTAACCTTTATGTACATCAGCTGGGATATATAAACATATATAGATATAGATAGATATAGTTAGTTAGGATAGTTTGCAGGCACCTTAACTTTTATGTACATCACCTGGGATATATAAACATATATAGATATAGATAGATATAGTTAGTTGGGATATTTTACAGACACCTTAACCTTTATGTACATCACCTGGGATATATAAACATATATAGATATAGATAGATATAGTTAGTTGGGATAGTTTGCAGGCACCTTAACTTTTATGTACATCACCTGGGATATATAAACATACATAGATATAGATATAGTTAGTTGGGATATTTTGCAGGCACCTTAACCTTTATGTACATCAGCTGGGATATATAAACATATATAGATATAGATAGATATAGTTAGCTGGGATAGTTTGCAGGCACCTGAACCTTTATGTACATCAGCTGGGGTTAAAGACTGATGCACTGCCTAACTATACACTTATGCTTTGCTGAGGAGGTCAGTAAAAAGACTGAAACATGCATGCCTATGGCTGGTGGGGTTTATCTTAATTGGCCTGAATGTAACCATAAAGACTTAAAAAGTAAAAAAAAATTCATGGACATTCAGAAGACATTAAGCTGAGGCAGTTGATGTCCTTATGAGGTCATTTGCACATATCACATGGACCTCCATTTCAGGAGGTTTAAGGTATCAAGCAGTAAGACCTCTAGCCTGGCTGAAGTTTTCAGTAAAAAAACACAAGAAAAAGAACATACACACACACACACACACACACACACACACACACACACACACACACACACACACATACACACACACACACACACACACACATGCACATGTGCATTTTTTCCTTTATCATATTTATGCATATTTCACACAACACACTACTTATTAGCATTCTGAGTATCATAATGACTTCTTATTAAATCCATAAATGAAACATTGTGATTGAGAGCAAATGTTCTGAAACTTATCTGGTTTATCAACTCTGTCCAAATCAACAGTAGTGCTGTTACAGATTGCAACTTAATGAATTTGCTGAACAGGTCTGTCTAATATTGGAAGTGATACATTAATATAAAGCAGCTCTTCCTGGTTTGGTTTTGTACTTCTGGGTTCTACAACGTGTTATGGTGCATGTCTATAGTTGCATTACAGCATTGCCACCATGCTTCACCTCAGAATGCAGTACCTCCTTCTCTAGAACAACTTCTTGCAGTAGCAGATGATGACCATCTGGTATTGTATGAAGATACCTGTGATTCTTTATGTAGATTTCGTTGTATGAATAAGGTCAATGGCTGTCTGCTTTTGAAATGACCGCAGCTTACATTTTACTCTTCTAATCACTAAATAAACTCTGTGGATTCATTGGAACATCCATCCTTACCCTATTTTTTTCATTTTTAAGGCAGGTGACTTCTTTGTGCTTCTGTCAGTGTAATATTTCTGTCTCTATTGATTGATCTTTTTTAATAGATGTAATATATATTGCTATGATTGTCTGACATTAGTTATTTACAATTAGCAGAACATTTCCACTTTAGCCCCCTTTCATTTATTAGCAGACATATTGATAAGTCTATCTCTTGATGATGTGATCTCCTTCATCTGAAAATGTTGACTTTAACCCCCTTTCATTTCTTAACAGAATAGTGACAAGTCTATTCCTTGATGATGTGATTTCCTCTATTCTATAATTCACAAGTTACAGTCTACAACTCTTGAATCATCAATTTTATCATTAAATTAATGATTGTTTTTGCTGTTCCTTCTACTTTCCCATTATTCTGATGATAGTGCAGGTTTTGAGGTAGCATGTCTGAATTCACAGTTTTTACCATTATCTAAAAATCCTAGTTACAAAATTGTTGCCAATTATCAGAAATAATTTTTAACTAAATGTTATGTATTTTTCAAGCAAACATCTTCATCATTACTTGCCATGTCCTGTGCTGAACTATTTTTACTGCTCTGATAAACATGTCTGCTTTCTTCTCCTCTATGATCTGAGTGACATACAAACCTTACAAATTAGGTGTATTTTGTCACTATACGCTGCTGAAATAACCATTATGTGTAGAACATGTAAATTTATTAAATGGCTTTCCTCATGCCTGTGGCCACAACTAGTGCAAGCAGCATTATTTCTAACCGTGCTCTTACGGGTACATACCAAACGGTTTCCCTGTCATAATTTCTGTTTTGACTTCTTGTTTTACTTTAGTCTTCACATTGTGATCTTTATTAGTTACAAACTTAATTTTGCATAAGTCCAGTTCCACAAAGTTGTACTCACGGTATCCAGTACTCTGTCTAATGTTACATAAGATTATGTCAGCAGTATGCCTCGTATGATCATCTACCTATCTATCTACCTATCTACCTCATAGGTGAATCATGCAAGTCATCAAACTTGCATACGTTAGCTCCACCTTTGAGCTCATATATGATTTCTTGTCCCTCTCTATTCCTGACTATGTCATAAATGATGATTTACCAAAGATGTTTCTTGCTTTTTTAAAAAAAAGGGGGCGGTAGGAATTGAACAGTTTATGTAATGTTACTTGTGCTATAAGATTTATAGCAATATATTTGAACTATGTTTGTTAATGTTAATTTAATAGAATCTGATTACTTTTGTATGCATTCATTTGCTTTTCCTCTGGCTTACAATGTGCTTGAAATTTCATTCTCATTACTGCTAATTTGTCCTTTTTTCATCCTCTTTAAGTCTAGAAGAGTATAATATTTTATAGCTTCCTTACCTGTAATATGTAGGCATATTACACACTGAACGTCATTATTTCTTTTTCAGAAATTCCCTGACAGTGAGATATGGCACAGACATCTGGATCTAAATTGTCCAGTTTTCAGAAAAAGCTATCAACAAGTTTAACTGTTCTAAGCCAAAGCAAAGCGTTGCAGGAAAGCATAAATCAAAAAGATTTTGGTCCATGATTTTTTATGACAAATACAAAAACATAATTACGTGTAAAACTGAGATATTGAGTATGAATTTTTATAGAGCTTTGATACTGTAAGTGAATGGTATTATAATGTTTGTTAAAATAGAGCAAACATAATACAATCTTATGCAATTCGTCCTCTCATTATATGTAAAATAACTTAACTGCCAAGTTTTTCATACTTCGGCAAATATATTACTTGTAGCATCATATTTTGCAGAAGAAAAAAAATCCATTTCTTAGCCCTCTTCATGGCTGTGAGGCTTACAATGTGAACACTCAGTAGAAAGGCAGTGCATAAGGTTAACTGCAAGTTTTGTTCTAACATCATATAATATCTGCTTCTTATGCAGTACAGTCATCAATGGGGATAGTGAACAGGTAGCTTCACAAGATGCAGTCACATCAGTACCTTCACTGGAAATGACTTTTGGTCACAGAGTACACATCCCTGTAGTCTTGACATCCTCGGATGTGATACCATAGCATGATGCACTACCCTTCATGACATTTTCCCCCATTATATGTACAGTATGTCTGCACTTCCATTAGCAGTGACCCATGTCTCAGTTATTTCTCCTTGTTTACTTTTTCTGAGTGTTATGTCACCCAGAGAAAGAACAAAGCATTTATAGGACTTGGTGGGTAAAAGGGAAATTTATACCTGCCATATTATAAGACTATAGCCCTGCTGTTCCTTGCTGAACTGTTCTGTCTTATCAGTTCAAGATTTACTACAAGCTGATCACTTTCATTCCATCAAGCACATTCCTTCACTCTGTCTCAGAAAGGATGCTCAGTGTTTCTTCTCTTTTCCGTTTTCCCTGTAACTATACCCCAACCACTATGTTTCACTTTATAGATGATATCCCTACCATGGTAACTTCAGGTAACTTCAGCTCATAACAGGATTTTTTTTTTTGCCTTTCTTGCATCAGTTCTGCTGAATGATGCCTCTCCCCATCTAGTGGCCACTGTCACGTACATCTCCTGTACTTGGTAAACCCCTAGCATGTGCCTAATTCATGTTATCTTCTCCTGTGAACCTCCTAGCCTTCTTCCTGGATTGTATTCCTATTCTGAAGAGAAAAAGGACAAATGATTGCACAGTGTGTGTTGCTCTGCCTGACAAAAACCCTCACCCTTCTTGGGTGCTATAACCTTGTTTTTCTTACACTCAATAGGACAGAGGGCCATTTCTGACTTTGTGTCACCACAACTGCATCTTTCTGTTGTCTGTATAAATATATGTTTATGCACCTATCCTATGGTGTGTGACAAAAACATGTATAAGGAGAGAGAGTAGATATTTTTACCTTTATTTAGCACCATTTTATGTACATTTTGAGATATGTATCTTCAGCCACTCCTCATATTCTAATCCCATATATTATTATAATAACTCAGCCACATTAACAATAGCACAAACTAAATAAATTACAGACTCCTCACTCGCACACACAAATTCACACTCTTTGTACCTCAAAAAATCTATACCCACATAAAATCAAATGACTAAAAATTAATTTCCTAAAATTAGAATAAATAAAATAAATGACTAGACATTCCAGAATATCACAACCACAATCAGTAGAATTCATCCAGATTTAAAAATCTACACTGAATAGTTTAACCTAATTAAAGATTCATGCGATCTCTAAACTTGTGCATTTGACTATAACCTCACTATATTGTTAAATAAAAAGCAAATAAAATACTGTCACAGAATTGCATGACACTATTTAAAAAAGTAAATATTAAATTAATCTCAGAAGTCACCTAGTATTGCCAATTATTTACAAATAGATGGGGATGAACTAGAGACAGGAATATATTTTTATTTTCCTGGGCTTCAGCATTTCTCCAGATTGTGATTGAAGCCATGAAGTTAAATATGTTTTGGAAGTAATTTCTATGGCAAATTTGGAAATAACTTTAAAGAGCAAAGAGATTACATTGCATGTACAGCTATGACTGTGACAGCTGAACTATATGCAAGGTTGTTCACCTGAAAATTGATACTTTTGAACTCTCGTACTGGAGAAAAGTTTTGAGAACTCCATGGCCTACAAGAAGATCCAATCAATCAGACTTAAATGGAAGGCTTGATATTAAAACTAATACTTTAGTCACATAACGCAAGTCTACATTCAAAAGAAAAGGCACTGATGCTGGGAAAGATCAAAGCCAAATGAAGAAAGGGATGTTGGATGCTATGGCGAAGGGGCATCATTACTGAGGTAATGAATGTGAATTGCAAGATTGTTAAAGAAGCAGCTCCTGATAGAGAGGTCTAGTACACTAAACTCTCTGAGATTTTAAAGAGGTGGACTGAAGTAAATGACTAAATAACAACAAAAGTAGAAAACTACTCATGTGACAATCTATTCATAAAAACACACGTAACCTATATAAAGCTCTACTTAGTAGACATCATATGCAGTTATTGTAGTCTATTGAAAATGATGGGAAGCAATAATTCAAATTTTAAAATAATGGAAAAAAATTATACATGGAATATTTGGGAATTTGCCTCTATGAAAAAATGAAATACCTTGTTCTATAGGATTAGGGAATGTTGCCTTACTCATGATTTTACTACTTCCAAAGGGTAGAATTTGAGGCAGGTGTGAACCAATCCCAGCTGACATGAGTTAGAACCGTCATGTAGGACGCTGGTGACATCTTGAAGGGTCATATTCATTCAGTCTGCACTTGGTTACAGTGATTTATAGCACTGCATCTCTCACACGGGCAGCATCACCACACTGCAGTGTTAGTGAAAAGTGAATATTGACTGAGCCTAATCCCATCAGCAACTCAAGCTTGCCCTTTCGAATATATATGTGTGTGTATATATATCTATCTATATACATATATATATATATATATATATATATATATATATATATATATATATATATATACGCGCACACACACATTCACATATTCATGCGTATGTCTATCTGTAACTGTCTATGAAATATTTATTCTTTATAGGCAAATATTTTACTCCAAGACACAGAAGCATGCATACACTATTGCAATGAGTTTTAGCTCGTATTTACCTTGTTCAGAAATGATACAACACGGGATCCACTGTAAACCTTTCATTGTTACTTCTGGTCTCTTACTCTTTTTTTTTTTTTTTTGTTGGAAAATCAGTATGCAAACAGCATCCAGGCTTTCTTTCCCAGCTTTACTTCTTTAAAACAGAAATTCTTAACTGGTCCATAATTTACTTTCTGCTTTTAATTCCAGGATAAAAAAGAAGTAAGTGCCGTATTTTTCAGATGGGTTATTTTAGGAACCATGAGCATGTTTAGATTAGCTTTATCACTGACTGACAGACAGATATTGGTGCCCCAGGCTTTAATTCATAAAATTTGCTTCCTGTCCTTAGTTCAAAGTAAAGTATGTTACTCAGTTGTCCTTCTGTGATACTACTGATAGGGAGACTTTCTGTTACATTGTAGCCTAAGCTGCAAAAAGTGGAATAACAGCCTATTAATGCAATGTTTTTGGTTTAGTTGTCACATAAGGACTCTGTTATTGGTCCTCCAATAGATATTTCAAGAAGACAGTAGAATAACGATGAAAGACTTGTTTCTGAAATTAGAAGGCATGAAATCAGAATGAGACCCTGGGCAAAAAGAAAAAATATTACCGCTTATGAAATGGAAAAAATCTGTTTTTCATGTTAAGAAAAATATTTTTGGCCTTTTCTTTCATGAGAAAGGAAGCTGCCAATTTACACAAACAGAATGTCCTCAGGCTGTATATATCTAGTGAATGATGGGTGATTGAAGGGGAAGAGATGGATAAAAGTAGGACAGAAGGAAATATGTCTGGCTTCTAGCAAAATATAAAAGCTGGACTGGAGGGGCATTGTCAAAACACTCAAACGTTTATTAGCAGGTATTTGCTGTGTGAGGCTCAAAGTGACTGGGAAAACCTGATTAGTCATAAGCCCACTGTTTCCCAGGCTGTCAGATAATAATGATATGGGACTTTGTCGTATTGTTACATGGTACGGCAACCCAAGAGGAAAAAATAGTCTGTTTCAGATGATGATCACCAAGAATGGATGGCATAGGCTGGATGTTCACCTCCAGACCCTTACTGAGTCTTGACAAGCAGTTTCATTCATGGACGATAGGAAAGGGGTGCTGGTCTATAATTTCCTGAATGAGAGGGTCATGCATGTAGTATCTGAAGGCAACTGGGTGATGCGGCCAGCTCCTTGACTTTATTTTCTCTGGAAAACTGTCAGGAACAAAATCTGACTAGCTAGAAAAACAAAATAAAAAAGTGTTACTTATAGGTCCATGGTCATTACCTCACAAAAGAATAACAATAATTATGCCTAGCAAGCAGTCGTCATGCCTCCTGGCCAGCAGTGTGTTTATGGTAAGTAGTTTAAAGGACAGAGACTCCCACTGTATTTGAAAACTAACAAATGGCATTGTAAGACTTTTTGTAAGTGCTTCTTAGTGCGGAAAAAAAGTTTGCTGTGCACCACACTGTACTCCCTAGGATGTATTATAAGAATTAAAAAGGCATTTAATTAAAACTTTTTCTTCAGGTCCTTGAAAATAAATTGGTCATTTTCCTTTGACCAGGTGTTTAGGTACACAGCTGGTTTTACATGTTTAACACTCAGCAACAGCACTAGTGGTTTGTCATCTAAATAAAACATGTTTCAATGTTTTTTTCTTTCATGTCAGCACTATAAGTATCTGTTAACCATTGTACTGATTTATGAAATGCCATATTAGAAATCTGGTAATCCTCAGACATTTATCATTGTCAGGATTTTTTTTCTTTTAGCACTATTAAAGTAAAATGCCTTGATTCACATAGTATACAAAGCTCTAACCTACAGCAATATTATTTTCAGGTATCGTTTTATTTAATGCTCCCATGATTAGGCATGTTCATGTGTATGAGTGTGTGTGCACTATGGAAATACTCTATTCAGAAATTGGAAAGTCAGACACACACACACACACACACACACACACACACACACACACACACACACACACACACACACACACACACACACACACACACGGCACTGACAGAGCAAGGTATGCAATCTTGAAAATGATGTGGGTTATATTAAACTTCCTTCTAATTCCCTGTAGAATATTTGTTAGTAAGCTCTTTATTCACTGCCCAATGTTCTTTACCAAAGTACAAGAAAATGTATCACTAGCACAATGCAAACTACAAGCAGATTATGACATGTTTGAGCTCATCACAATAGTGTAAGTGAATGGTATATCAAAGTTATGAAACAATCAGGCTCTAGAAAGTCTGATGAATATTTATCTCGGGGGCAAATACCAAGTAAACACAATCACTGAGCCTCATTTAGCATTACCCACCAGGAATATTTCTAACAATAATAAATGCTGAATTAGTTAATTTACCCTACATAAAGAGTTAACCCGCGGTGGTGGTGCTGCGGTAGCGTTGTCGGCTCACAGTAAGACGCTGTCCAGTTCGATTCTCAGCTAGAGCGTCTTCTGCATGGAGACATGTGTGAATGGGCGTACCTTTGTTGAAGGTTGTGCGTCAGGCCTGACAAGCCGGTATGTAAAAATCAACTGCCAATCATTAGCGGACCGGACGTCCGCTGTGGTGACCCCTAACCGGGAAAAGCTGAAAGACACAAACAAACCCTACATAAAGAGTTACACCTTCTAGAAGAAAAAAGGTAGAACTTCGATTGCATAAAATGTCCTGACTTCTGTGACTGGGGAGACCGCTGTGCTTTTTTACCAATACATTCTGTTTGCTCTTCTCTACCTGCATATGTTTCAGATGTGAATATGCGCCTTTTTATCCTACCCAAGTGTAGTATATCTGTGCCAGATTATTTATGGACAACTTCACATTTCATGTTTTCTTCTTGCACACACACTGTTTTCCACTGTTAACAGCAATGCAGCTCCAGGTCATACATTAAAAGTACTTAGCTCCCCAACTTAAAAGTGCCTTCCTTGTAAACAAAGTGCAAATAAACAGCAAATAGTTCTATTCCTATACTTTACAGCATCAGATTTTACTGCGTTTATCACACTTTTTTGCTGTCTTAAAACTCAGACTGGGACTCTATTCCCTGTATTAGATGATCCAGGAAAACTGTCTTCCCATCTGGGCATTTGTTTTTTTTGATCAGTAAGTATTTCTTATGTACTGTCTAATGCTAACAGATGACTGCTCTGAAAATCTGCTATAATCAGCAGAATAAATTATAATGCAAACACACTCCACTCTGTATGTGCCATCTGTTATATAGTATATAAAATAACATGCAAGTGTTTCCAAAATATGTAAAGATTACTGTACTAGAGTCCAAAAGGAATATGATGCATTGTTTAGTAATGTTTGATGCATCACATAGCATTAAAATTATACATGGAGGCAGTAAATGGTGATATCAGTCTCTTTCATCTATAAACATCGACTCTAGTTTGAGTTTACTTCATAATCTTTTCCTTCTGTGGTTATAGTCTGAGGCAGGCAGAAAGTTGTGGCCCTGTGAACTGCATCCTTTTGTGAAATGTTGCTAAAATATTCTGAATAATGAAAATATAATGGGTTCGTTTCCTGAAAAGCAAGCCCGCATCTGCGCTTGCTTCCTACCTTTCCAGTAACTAGTCTAGTCCAGATACAGATTTGCTGTATCAAGGACTGTATGTAAGTTTTTGAGCCCCCCCCTCAAGCTTTTCTGTGTTGGAGGGAAGCCTTCTAGCTTATTGGTGAGAGAGGTAAGCACTAGGTAGCCTATCTACCACAAGAGGAGTGGTTTCTGGCCCATAAATTGTAGCTTACTGGCCGTTTGGGCAGTTTTTCCATCTCTTTCAACTTTCTGGTTTAAAAGCCCACATTTGCACTTGTATCCCACCTTTCCTGTAACTAGTCTAGTCCAGATACAGATTTGCTGTATTCAGGACTGTTTGTAAGCTTCTGAGTGGTGCCAAAGTCTGCCCTTCAATATTTCCCTTAGATCTGCTAGTTCTATAGCACTTTACCAGACTTCTTGTAGCAATTATTATAGCATTCAAAACTGCTACCAGCACTAAATGTTCTACAAGGAAATAGCTCCAGTACTTATTATTAATGCCCACCCCTCTAGGCATGTCTAAAGGTCAGTGCCCTGTGCTTTCTTCTATTAACTTGGTGAACTTGGGCATCCTGAGGCAATGTAGCAACTGCCTCATGTACACTGACAACCCTCTCCTCTTACCTCCTAACACTCAGACTTCCAAGAGATGCAGTTATATATCCAAATTGGAAGCCACACACTCTCCATCCAAGACTGGAATAGTGGTCAGGAGCAGAAGGTCAACACTTGCACCAAACCACATGGAACACATAGCCCTCCAGAACACACACCAGCACTGCCTTCACATAAAAACAGAAACCACACACCCACCTTTGCAGAGGCTGTCAATAAAAATCTACCCAAACAGCAGAGACCTCCAAGGCAGAAATGCAGTCGACCACCACAACACAACACTAATCATGAGACACATAACTCTCCTAAACAGTGCCACTCAACCAAAGCCCCTAAGGCAAAACAGCATGCCCAGCACACTAGTCATAGGTGATTCGATAGTGAGGCACACTGATGTCCCACTCACTAGGCTGAATATGGAGAAAGTAACAGTCAGCTGCCTGTCAGGTGCCAGGATCCACCACATAATGTATGCACTCAGGTTCCTCAACAACAAGTACAAATATGACTCTGTTATTGTACATGTGTGAATGACCTGAGACGTACCTCCCTGGACTACATGAAAAGAGACATGGAGGAGCTCTCGGATTATGTAGCCCTGATGGGTATGACCATAGCCCTGAGCAGCATCCTACCCTTACTCAGAATGATACCACAGTACAAGCAGAAAAGGATTGATTTCAACAATTGGCTAAGTTTCTGGTGTCATTCTAAGGGGATCCAGCATCTGTCTGCTTGGGATGACATGACTGACAGACCTCAATGCTTTGCCAGAGATGGCCTACATCTGTCACCCTTGGGCTTCCGGATACTGGCCAAGGCTCTTGCCACCCCTATAGTGCCTTTTTTAGGTGGTGTTCCAAAGAACAAATTACCACTGTAACAGTTACAAACAAATGCAGTATGAGGGTCATGCTGCTCAATGCTAGATGTCTAAATCTCAAAATACACTCGCTCAAAGCACTCCTTAAAATGGAGAACATCGACATTTGTGCTGTAACAGAGACCTGGTTCAAAGCAGCAGAAAGCACCCCTGCATTACCAGGCTATAACTCATTCCACACCTTTCGGCCCCAGAACTTGGACAGAAGCTCCAAAGGCAGTGGTGTTTCCATATTCATAAAGAGTGTGCGCACCTTTAGACTGGTAGCCCAACATAATGATCTGAGATACTCCAGGTGCAGCTAACATTAGGTAAAACACCAATTTAGGTCATAACCTGCTATAGGTCCCCAACCATGTCCCAAGACTCATACTCCACGTTCCTAAACACCCTGGAGAATATTAGGGTCCAACCTAACACTCTCATACTGGGCAACATCAGTTACCCCTCCATTAACTGGGAAAATTACTCATGCACAAATACACTTGCCAAACGTTTCCTGGAATTCATTAATTCTAATGACCTGGACCAGCTCATTCTTACCCCTACTAGAGGTGGCAACATCCCTGATCTGGTCATTACTAACATGAGTGACCATTGCTCTACACCAGCTGTCAACTCCTCCCTGGTTAGATCCGCCCACAAACTAATTACCATGGAAATCTGGATACCCCCCCCCCCCCCCGCAAAGCTAACCACCATGAAAAACTTCTCCAAAGATAACTTTGGGGTCCTAAAAATGGAGGTGTGTAACTTCACAGCACCCATGTAAATGGAGAATAGTTGCATGACTTCTGAATCATATACCAATGCACTGTACGAACACGTACACAAATGCATGGCTCTCACCATACCCAATAGAACCAAGACTTTGTCCTCCAAAAAAGGAATCAAATCTGCTGGTCCCTGCCATAAAAAAAAACCTACAACAGAAGGAGGAAACTGATGCGGAATAAGGTAAAGGCCCAAGACTGGAAAAACTCCCTTATCAGCCTCAACAAAAAGTTGAGATCCCTCATCAAATCCTCTAAAGATAGCTATGAAAACAAAATTGCAGCAGATAGTAAAGACAGCCACAAGGCCTTCTATAGTTATGTAAAGAACCTCCATGGCAATACCCAGATTTGCTTTGAGCTACTGCACAATGGCACCTCCTATGCCAAGCCAACAGATATTATCAATATACTGGCCAAGATTCAGTGGCAACTTTACCCCTCCCCCCAAAAGGACCAATCACAATACCAGTAGATTGCCAGGCACCCAGTATTACTGCAACACAGGTTAAAACAGCACTGTTCAAGGCCAAGAATACATCTTCTATGGGACCTGACAATATCCCTGGCTGTGTTCTACATGAACTACAGAGTGAACTGGCAGTTCACCTGTGTGCCCTGTTCAATCACAGCCTCACCTCAGGCTTTGTCCCTATCAAATGGCGCACTACTACAGTCATCCCTCTCCACAAAGGGGGAGTGACTATAGACCCTGGGAACTATCACCCCATTAACCTGATGAGTCTAATATGCAAAGTTATGGAACACTTCATAATGGATCTAAGAAACAAGGATATAGGGAATCTCCAAACTCTGGATCCCACACAGTTTGGTTTTGTGAAGGGTAGATCATGCCTACTCAACTTAGTTGACTTCTTTGAGTCAGTCACCAGAGCTATGGCTGAAGACAAGGTGGTTCATACAGCCTAACTTGATCTGGCCAAGGCCTTTGATACTATTCCCCACTCAGGAATCATAGCAAAACTCACTAAGCTAGGCATCAACTCCTATATCACTAGATGGGTTGCAAACTCACAGATAGAACTCATAGCGTGAAAGTAGCTGACTCCAAGTCTGACTGCAGATCAGTCACGAGTGGAGTTCCACAAGGCTCGGTCCTGGGTCCCCTCCTGTTTGGTATCTACTTCTCTGAAGTCCAGGTCAACATGAAGGGACTCTGGCTGACAAAGTTCACAGATGATTGCAAGTTGGGAGCTATTATTAACTCCCCAAGTGATGTTGACAACCTACAGAAAGGCCTCACTGAGACCAATGACTGGTGTCAGAATCATGGCCTTAAGCTCAATGCTAAAATATGTGTTGTCATCCCCCTTGGAAAAAAAAACAGTTCCCTTGAATTACCACATCGATTTTAATCCACTGAACACAGAAGGTGGTATAAGAGATCTGGGAACACAGGTTGACAGCAACCTCTCTTTTGACCACCACATTGCCACTGTGGTCAGAAAGTCCTTCTATGTGGCACATATCATTACTTAGGGTTTTGCATCCAGGAAGAAAGACGTCATTGTCTCCCTCTACTCTTCCCTCATTAGGTCAATCATCGAGTACAAAGCCCCATTTGGCATGTACCTCACTAGACACCTGCAAAAACTGGAGAAGCCCCAAAAGTACCTCACAAAGAGGATCCTAGGCCTTAAACACTTGTCCTATATGGACAGACTCAAACAACTCCAACTATTCTCTGTCTCATATCGCCTACTTAGAGGCGATCTCTGCTTGACTTACAAAGCCATGTCTGACCCAGCTCTGTTAGAAATCTTACAGCTAAAAAATCCCAATCCCTCCTCACCATACACTCCAGAGACCTCAACCTCATTACCACAATCAACAGAACGTAGTGGAGGGACAGGTTCATAACCCCAAGATTGTCCATGCTCTGGAATAGACTTCCCCTACATGTCAAGCAGAGTACCTCACTGGCCCTCTTTAAGAGAAATCTTGATGAGTAGATGGGAAATAGAAAATTCACCCCAGGGATCACTCCAGTGGCTCTACTCAACAGAGGCACTGGGAACTAAGGTCGGGTGGCACAATGCCTGGGTAATCCTATGGGCTAGGCTTGTAAAGGCTCCAGGGCCATTAGCCTAGTACACGCCTATGAACCTATGAACCTATGTACCTATGAACCTATGAATAGTATTAATGCCACCTTCCCCTAACCTATCATTCACTCAGTCCTACATCAGGAAACCCTATCATCCTCAAATTTGACAGTTTTCCTGTGTTATCTGTTTTACATTTCAAAAGACCACCACAGCAGCTGTTTGACTGACTTACTGAGATCTTCTGAAGATTAATTCGGTGACTTCAAAGGTTTTGTCTCAGTTAATGTCAAATTAAATTAGAACAAGGGAAGATTTATGCAACAACACTTAGCTCTGCAGTGCACTCCTTAACATGGTCAGCTACCACAGCATTCCTTAACATGGTCAGCTACCGCTTATTAAGACTAAATGAAGTGACACATTGGCAGTTCACACTCAGAAATAGTATGAACAGTAGGGACTAGTAGATGGCTAACAAAAGAAAGGCAGGAAGATGACATTTACCAAACTTTAGTCACCAATAACTCTGCTTTTTACCTTCTAGGTGCTCTAGTCAACATGTTTGCCCATTTTATTTATTAATTTATGTTTTAACATGTCGGGCAGATATCACCCTTTGTATTTGGGACTGAGCATGGTCATTAGGTGTCAATAGTGTGGGGATAAGGCATATGGAACAAACCTATTATGGCCGCCTGACTAATGCCCTTCTACCAATGGATCTCACAGTAGCAGACTGCGCACGTGTGTGTGTGTGTGTGTGTGTGTGTGTGTGTGTGTGTGTGTGTGAGTTGTGAGTGTGTGTGTGTGTGTGTGTGTGTGTGTGTGTGTGTGTGTGTGTGTGTGTGTGTGTGTGTGCATAAAACTAATTTTATAGCTGTGTTTCAGTAGTAGGAACTAGGGGAGAGAAACAATATATTATAAAGTCGGGGAATGATTAGATGTTATTAGAAGACTTTTGAAAATGAAGAGGAAGAGAAGGCAAGTCCATAATTTAGAAATTCTAGTTATATTTGTACAGAAAATGTAGAAATAGACAGTTCTGTTCATACACAGAGTAAAACCAAAGCCGCACAGTAGATAGAGCTGCACAGTTAGTATGCAAAGGTTTAAACATGAAGTCTAGAGAATGGTCATGGTATGGAAGCATCTATTCATTGGTGTGTCTTCTTTTGGTTAGGAGCACCGGGTTCCTCTGGTTGTTTTGTCATTGAGGGTTGTGCTCTCAAACTTCTGCAGAATGAAGTGCTGCTTTGTCATTACAGCACTGCTTTGATTGAGTCCTTTGCCAGGCTGCTTTAATGTTTGGTATTTACTCTGGTTCAACAACACTGGTGAGGGTGGCAAAGTTATCTTTATTTTCCTCCATATCAACAACTGATAAGGTGATAATCCAGAACATTGTAGCAGAGTGTTTCTGTATTCAAGCAAAGGGAAAGAGCAATCTTCATTTGAACTGGTAGCGCATTTTTTCAAATTTTTGACAGCCTCTGTGATTCTCTTTCACCTTTTTCATTGCAATTAAATGGATTGGACATTATTTACCTGAATTTAAAATCTGATGAAAAGATACACAAACTGACTCATGAGCTGAAAACATTGTCAGAAATATGGATTTCTGCAATCTGATGATATGAAAAATTGCTTTTAAAAGCACACTGATTGAATTTGTTGATGCATAACATAGTTTCACAAGGTTGGCATCTTTTTGTAATTATCTCATCTGCAGTTACTGTAACACAGTCTCTGAATTGGAACAATCTACTGCTATCTTACTCAATGGCCTGCCTGGTGTTTTATATGGTGGAAGATGATGTCTGACAGTTTTAACGAAACAGTTTGCAAATCTGAGGTAATGAATGTGAAATGCAAGATCATTAAAGAAGCAACTGTTGATAGAGAAAAGTATTTTATTTTTCATGCTGCATCTTGGAGCTTTAATTCGGGTGGCTGTGGTGGTTAAGTGGTTATTGTTGTTGCCTCACAGCAAGAGGTTCTCTGGTTTGATGCTTGGCTGGGGTGTCTTCTGTGTGGAAGCTGCATGGTCTCTCTGTAGTCATGTGGCTTTTCTCCAGGTGCTCTGGTTTCCTCCCACATTCCAAAGACATGCAGTAGGTGGATTGCACACTCTAAATTGGCAATAGGTGAGAGTATGTGCATGAGTGAGCAGTGCAAATGAATTACCACAGCAGGTTTAGCCACCTGGTGGTGTAAGCCTTGGCTCGAGATGATTGTCACTGCTGAAGTGACACCCCAACCCCATGTGCAAAATGGGGAAAGGGGTTGAGAATGGATGGATCTTTGCTCTTTAACTGTACACAAATATAGCTTATCTATCCTAGCTAGCATTTTGTTGTATAACAAATTTTGTATTTTCATTTTGTTCTCTTTAAATAACAGACCTTGTAAATCATACATTTAATCATGAATTAAGCAGAACATTTAAATGAGAAATGGAAAGTTCTTCCCCACATCTACCCATTCTGACTTTAGCATAATTTTCAGCATTCACATTTCAGTGTTTTATTGATACAGTGAAGGATTTCTTGTACAATGTAGTAAAGTCTCATAAATAAATCAGAACATTTTCCAAAACTAAGCATTGTTCTTTTTTAGAATCACTGCATATTGTGTTTTACTTTATTGATGTATTGGACTGTACTAATTGTATGGGAAAATTATCGCTTCTTCAATATGCAGATCATTTATTACATGAATGTGCAAACAGACCAAACTGGTGGCTTCTTGACCTTGCCAATTGCTATCTCTGTGAGTTCATAGGTTCATAGGTTCATACTAGGCTATCTGCCCTAGGGCATTTATAAGCCTAGCCAGAGTGTGTTTGGCTTTCGCCACCCATTTTAAATTAATTTTACTATGCCCTTTTTCGAGGTTAGTATACTGTGCCTCTGTCTAACAGTGACAGAACTGATACCCGGGGTAAACCTATGATCTCCCATCCACTCATCAAGATTCCTCTTGAAGAGAGTCAATGAGGGACTTTGCCTAACCTGGACTGGGATTTTATTCCAGATTGAAGGGAGCCTCTGGGTTATGAATCTGTCCCTCCAGCATGTCCTATTTATTTCAGTGCTGAGGTTCAAGTCTCTCGAGTGCGTAGCTCGATGGGATTTAGATTTTCTGAGGTGCAGCATGTCCATTAATTCTGGGTTGGACATGGCTTTATATGTCAGGCACAGATCGCCTCTGAGCAGGCGGTATGCGACTGAGTAGAGCTGGAGTTTCTTTAACCGGGCAGCATATGGCATCTGTCTGAGCCCTTTGATCCTCTTGGTGAGGTACTTTTGGGGTCTTTCCAGTTGCTGCAGATGTCTGGTAAGGTACATCCCAAAAGGGGCATTATACTCAATTATGGGCCTGATGAGGGATGAGTAAAGAGGCACGATGACCTCCCTGGATCTAGATGTGAATCCCTTCAAGATTAGGTGGGCTATATAAAATATTTTTTAACCACTTTGGCCATGTGGTTGTCAAATGAGAGATTGCTATCAACTTGGGTCCCCAGGTCCCTAATTACTTCTTCTGTACTTAATGGATTACCACCTATGTGGTAATTTGTGGGCACTTTGTTTTTGCCAAAGGGGATGACTATACACTTTTTGGCGTTTAGCTTGAGGCCATGGCTCTGGCACCAGTTGTCTGTTTCTATGAGGCCCTTTTGGAGGATGCTTGTGTCGGCTGGAGAGACGATTATGGCACCCAGTTTGCAGTCATCTGCGAACTTAGTCAGCCACAGTCCTTCCATGTTGGCCTATACCTCAGAGAAATATATACCGAACAAGAGAGATCCCAGGACTGAGCCTTGTGGGACGCCACTTGTAACTGGTTTGGAGTCTGACATGGCTCCAGCAATTCTAACCATGTGGGTTCTGTCCTTGAGCCAGTTTGCAACCCATCTAGTGACATAGGGGTTTATATCTAAGCTGGTGAGCTTATCTATAATGCCCGAGTGGGGTATTGTATCAAAGGCTTTTGCGAGGTCCACCTTCCCCTCGTCAATGGCCTTGGTGACTGTTTCAAAGAAATTGACCAGGTTTAAGAGGCAGGACCTGCCCTTAACAAAGCCAAACTGGGTAGGATCCAGTGTCTGTAGATCCCAATATCTTTATTTATGAGGTCCATGATGATCCTTTCCATAGCTTTGCAGACCAAGCTAGTCAGGCTTATGGGGTGATAGTTTCCAGGATCTGTTGAGGCACCACCTTTGTGGAGAGGGACCACTGTTGCTGTACGCCACTCTTTGGGTACATATCCTGTAGTAAGGCTGAGATTGAACAGTAGTTTTATGTTTGGGTTTAGCTCTTCTTGGAGTTCATGTAGGATGCAGCCCAGGACACCGTCTGGTCCCATTGATGCTGTGTTTTTTTGCTTTGGAGAGGGTGGCTCTTACCTGAGCATCTGAGATGTCAGGGGGGCAACACTCTGCTGGGATAGATATTTGCCCTTTTGGTGGGAGGGGGAGAAGTTTGCACTGAACCTGTCAGCTAGGATGTTGGCAATATCTGTGGGTTCGGTGTATTTTTTGTCATTTTGGACTAATTCTGAGCATATCTGGGAATTCCCACTGAGGTTCCTAACATAACTAAAGAAAGCCTTGTGATTATCCTTAGTGTCCTGTGCAGTTTTTCTCTCGAAGCTGGCCTTAGACAATTTTATGAGTGCCCGTAGTTTTTTGCTAATACTGATCAGAGATGCCTTCCCTTTTTGGGATTTTGCTCTATCATGTAGTAGCTTCCTCCTTCTATTGTATAGTTTGTTTATGGCTGGGGTCCACCAGACAGGACGCCTACCTTTAGAGGATTGGGTCTTGGTTTTATTTGGGATTGCATGATCCATGCATTCCTGAAGGTGTTCATAGAATGCGTTTATAAAGGATTCTGCGGTCTGGGCCATATTTTCCACAGGCCCGGGGGCTTTGAAGGATTTCACCTCGGTTTTGAGGAGTGTGAAATTTGCTTTAGAGAAGTTTTTCACTGTGGTTTTCTGGGCAGGGGTGGGGTCGGGATGTGAATATCCAGTGAGATTAGCTTATGGTCTGATCTTACCAGTGAGGGATACACTTCTGGTCTGGAGCATATGGTCTGGAGCATAGAGTCCCCATGTTGGTGATGATCAGGTCCAGTATGTTTTCCCCTCTTGTGGGAGTGGTAACAAGTTGTTTCATAGCATTTGAGTTTATAAATTCTAGGAACCTTTGGGCTAGGGTGTTGGACCTAGAGTAATGCTCCCAGTCTATGTTTGGGTAGTTGAAGTTGCCCAATATAATGGTGTTTGGAGAGACCTTCATATTTTCCAGTGTTCTCAGGAAGGCCGAGTGGGGTTCCTGGGTTTGGGAGGGTGGTCTGTAGCAGGCTATAAACTGGAAAGCAGTTTTACCCACTGTTAATTGCACATGGGTAGTCTCTGATGCTTCATGCTGTGCCACCAACCTGGAGGTGTGGGTATCTTTGATGAATATTGATACTCCCCCTCCTTTTGTGGTTTGGTCCAAGTTTTGGGGCTGAAAAGCATGGTATGAGGTATAATCTGGTAGTGCTGGGGTGAATCATTTACTTCACAGATGTGGAAAATATTGTCTTGACTAGCTGTACACAGTCCTGTACTGCCCTGCAACTTTATCTACATGCCCTTTATACAGTAACCATGCAAACTATTTGCAATCCATTTTATTAAAAATACTTATTATATTGATTAATTTGCAATAAACGACTAGATGTTTTATTTTTCTAAGCACAATAAAGCTGCTTCTGACCTAATGATATTTTTAGCATGGAAAAGTCAGTAATATACTTTTGAATTCCATTTTAGTGCCTTTCAAGCCCATGTGCTTATTTATTTGTTTACTTTGTTTACCAGGGTAGTACACTGATAACATTAGATCATTTGCATGCATTGCTCAGGTATAGGGAAGAGAAGCACAGAGTACAATAAATGCGCTGTCAATTAGAGTGCTGCATTCTACATCAGTGTCAGGTTTGAAATGAATACTTTTTGTCATTAATGAACATATTGTGTTCAATTCAGTGATTTATGTGATGATAGCACTGTTGCATTGTAGAAGGGCCTCATGGAGAGCAGTATGCACAGTAAACCCATCAGGTACATTTACAAGCAACTATTGTTTGACCCCAGAACTGCTTGTAACAGCAAAAGAACAGTAGGCATTTCCATTTACATCAACCATTTGTAAAACTTTCCTTTGACCTCCTTGTATTATTTTATTATTGTACATTTTACAGAAATGGTAAAACAAACTACAGTAATATCATTATCTGTATTCTCAACTTAATTCAGGCTAAATCTTCTAACACTAGTAAAGATAACCAGATCTAGAACAACATGGAGTCCATTTAACTGATCACCTTTCATTTTGAAGTGTGCCATTATAACTGAGCAGTTTACTAGGCCTTTTAGTGACATGCATTTTTTAGCTTTTCTTACATTAAACTATGGCCAACAGATTTGTTCAGTTTATTTTCTTAGACTGTTGCTGCTTTTCAACTTTGTATATATTCAGATCCCTAACAAGTGCTTTCATTTGAACGTCTGTTAATTGTGATGTTTTACACATATTCACAGCTTCTAAAGAACTGACTGTAATTCTGAAATAATGCACTTTGAGCAGAATTTCTGCTCAGTTTAATAGTTTCATATTTTCACCCATCTGATGCTATTTTCAGTTTCATTAGCTATTTTACCATTTTTTTTGTTTTTTGTCATCATTTTATTTACTATTTTACCACATGGTTTACTCAGTTTTGAATTCCATCTGATGGTTTAGTGGTAGCATTTTGGGTGGCCGTGGTGGTGCAGTGGTTAGCATCGCTGCCTCACAGCAAGAGGTTCTCTGGTTCGATTCTTGGCTGGGGTGCCTTCTGTGTGGAGTCTGCATGTCCACTCTGTGGTTGTGTGGGTTTTCTCCAAGTGCTCTGGTTTCATCCCAAAGACATGTAGTAGGTGGATTGGGCACTCTAAATTGGCCCTAGGTGTGAGTGTGTGTGCCTTCTGTGGAAGGTTCGGTGCCAGGCTGGCAACTTGACACTGTAAAACTCCACTGCCAGTCATGAGCGGACAGATGATCCACTGTGGTGACCCCTAACTGGGAAAAGCTAGAAGAAGGTTTAGTGGTGGCATTTTAATATTATTAGTTTTACTGTTTTTGCTGGTTTAACCACTGGGAGTTTGAATAGACTGTGCCTTCTAGACATTTGAGTAGAGCACTTTATCAACTCTGATATGCTAGGCTGTAAAAGTCAAATCCATAAGCCCTACTCATCTAAGTCTGCCAATATCTGATACAAAGGTTTTCTTCAGAGTTACCAAGGCATAGAAGTCAGGTGGCATGACACTACCACACAGGAGCCAGGTCTGGATGCAATTGTACTGTTCACAATCATGGCAGCAACTGCTCCAGGATGAGAAACTACGCAATGCCCAGTAGGCAGGTTGGCCTTGCAGCACAGCTACTGAATGGTACTCTCAGTTTATGCATTACAATAATCTGCAAAGTCAGATGTGTTACAAATGTGACAAGTTGGCAAACTGGAGTGACGGTTCAGATGAGGCCACATGCTCGAAGTTGCTCTGCGAATAATCCTTCACCTTCAGGTGGATGCCAGCAGGGGCTGTGAATGGAAAGATAATTTCTAAGTGGTATCTATTTGCATGGGAATTTGTTAACTGGTGCAGAACACTAATCTCTGAGGACTGTTTATGAGTTCAGTTTAGCGCAAAAACAGCAGCATTAAATAAATGTATAAAATATCAGAATTCATGTAACAAAGTTGAAAAAATGCACACCGAACAATAAGATAACTATCAAATTGTACAGAAAAGAAACATAATTATTTGGGGTAAATACAAAGAGGTAAAACGAGTATAGTCAAATGCAAAGATGTAAACCTATGAAGAATACAGGATCCTAAAGATAACCGAATAATCTTCACTTGTATAAAGTGTTTTAGGATTAGAAGAGCAAGGTGGTTCTCCTGAATGGCTGGGGCAGGATGGAGGGGGGATGTGTTGTGCATCTGGCCATCTGGTTGTGTACCAGTAGAAGGAACATCCATTTTTTTTTTCTTTGACTCCTCAGTGAAAGAGTTGGGGGAGCTCATAGAGCTAACTGTAATAAGCTGATCGCTTACAGTGTATGGAGTAGCAAAGTTTAGGTAGACTAATTCTGCTAGGTAGCTCCAGCCATGTTCTCTTCTAAACGTCTCATAAAATTGAGCAGATATGAATGATTATTCCTTCTGGCCATGAACCAGGCCTGACTGATACATTTGTGATAACTGCCTAGTGGAAAATAACCAGACTTTCACTGCCACTTTTGTTAAGCTAATACGTCCAGATATGCATTTCCTGTACCATATTGCCCTTGTACAAGGGAACCACTTTTGCTGTTTTCCAGCCCTCAGGCACTCATGCAATGGCCAGTGATATGCTGAAGATCTCGCTTAGGGAATCTGCCAGTACACTGACCAGATTCATGAGAATTCTGAGAGGCAGAACATCTAGTGCTTCTGTTTTAGCTTTCATTAAGGCAGCTGATTTCCTGCTAGTCCTTGTATTTATGCACTGTTCTTGTACTCTGCCCCATTTCCATTCCAGCATGACGTCCTCCAGCTGCTTTCACTTGGAAGGCTGAAGAAAAGCACTCATGTAGTACCTTTGCTTTTTCTTTGTCTTCCATGGTCTCCCACCCATTTTTGCTCAGCCCAGCTTTATCTGTAATATCTTTTTTCCCTTTGGTCATAGAGTATACTCGTGCTTGCCTCACCTTCCTGTTTAACAGTATTAGCACATTATTTTTTTTATCTCTTCCTCAAACCCTTGTTCATAGTCCTGAGTAATGCACTACTTTTCCCATCACACACCTTGTTTACTTCCCTAGTTTGCTTCTGGACCTCCTCACTCATCTCTGACCATCTCCATCAGCTCAGTATAATCCATGTCCCTGAAATCCCACAACATTACCATCATCTTTGGGTGCTCTTTGAAATTCCAAGAATTGCAAATATGGAACTTTTAAGTGTAGACTAGGGGGATACTCACTAAGGCCGAAACTGCGCTATCTCAAAGTGCCCCCCACCTCTGAAGTACCATACTATTGGAATTATATACTAAGTAAAAAGAGTAATGTGCAAAAGGAATCCCCCCACCCAAAAAAACAAATGCATACTTTGAAAGTGTGACAGTAATTTTGGCATTTGATGTTTGCTCTACTCTGTGTAAGAGCTTATAATGGAGTTAACAGCACTGGGTCTCGAACATCTGATAGGGAAGAATCACTATTCTCATTGTATTTCTGCCCTTTGGTCATGCTAACAATCAGTTAGTGCATTGTCACTGTTTGCCGGTTGGGCATTCACCTGGACATCCCTGAGTTTCCCCACCTTGATTAATACTAAATTCACAATTGTCTCCTTTCCTGCACAGTTCACACATGCTGTAGGATCTCACTCGGCTCCCATTCCTTGACTCCCCAACAGCTCAGAATTTGCCAGTTTGCTCTTGCATGTTGTTGTTCCTACACATATAAATGACTTTTTCATACCCCACTCCCACTCCTTTATCTCCCCCATTGTCTCATGCTACTCATTTGATGTGTTTAGGAGCTGCTACATTGCACATGGATGTAAATTGGATGTTTGTTCATGAAAGCATATCTGTCAACTTCTTAGTGCTAGAAATCTGGACAAAGCCTGTCATAATGAGGTAGTCAAAGGATCAAAAATAGGGACAGATTTTAAATATTGCTCTTACAAACTTGGAAAGCTGTAGAATAACAAGGTTTGTGTTTACATGCATTTTCTGAAGGATCTGAAGTCTGAAACGCAAATGTATGCTGTTATTTTGTGACTGCAATTCTCAGGTAATCCCAGTGACTTGTCAGAAAATGACAAATTTTATGAGGAACAGATCAAAAATAAGAGACAAAAAGTGGGACATTCTGAAAAAATCCGGGCAGTTGAGAGGTAGGCATGAAAGATTTCCAGGAAAATTCATAGGTTAGTACTAAGCTAACTGCCCTTATAAGCGATTTTAACCGTAGCCAATTATGCCTTGTGAGACTCAAACTCTGCACCGTGTGTTTGGAAGGTAAGCACCTTAACCATTAAGCCACCCTACCAACCCCTTAAATTCAACCACTGAGTCTGAAAGTACTGTAGTTTGAATGAGTTAATATAATGGGGAAAAAATGTTCATCCTTTTATAAATGTTCATTAATCAAAGTGTTTTGGGCCTTTTCTTTACTGACTGATGGAAAACAAGCAAGTCAAAATATGCTGTATATTAATATGTACTGTATGGGGTCTGGAATAGCATTACTTCTGTTACCAGGAGAGTGGGGGTTGACACTTTATAATTGCATATATGAAAGGCAAGATATCTAAGTTTAAAAAAAGGTTTTATTCATTTACAGATTGGAAAGGAGTTGATATTATCCAGTGAGCAAGAAATTTTAAAGTCACTCTAAAAGGTACATCATGCCAAATGAAAATTTCTGTGTAGGAGTCAAGCATTCGTTATATTAGCTTGGGAATCTTTTGTGCATATTGTCCTTGCTTTCTCTCTCTTAAAATTTATATTTTGATTCTTTTATTTCTATGTATGTCCTCTGTCATTTTTCTTATTTCAGTAAATATTTATCATATTTCAACACAGATATAGTAATGCTACAAAGCCACATCCTGCAAGCCTTGTTTCTCTCTGTGGTTTGATCTGCGCCCATTTTTTTAATTTTCTTCTGCTGATAACCTCCCTTGCATTCTGTTATTTTGGCATCACTTTACCTCTTCCACCCTAATTTAAAGGAACAATCAGTGAGGTGTACTTTTTCAGTTGAGATCTATATGAAAGAATAGGCCAACTCCCAAGAATAACAAAGGTATTATGTGGATTGCCATAAAACCATCACAAGGAGAAAGAAGATTTAAAAAAAAAAACAAGTGATTTACATTATGATAGCCTAGTACATTATTTGACAATACTTGTCATAGGTGACAATGTTTTGTCTTGCTGTAGTTGATGGTTTGGCAGACTCACTTGTGACTGTCACAAAAACAGTAATGATGAGACCATTCCACTGCTTAGAATGCAGAGGCACTTCTTTTGACAGTGACAGAGAGAGAGCATTATGTGTGGTGCAATGTATGCTGGTCTTTCGTATGACCTCACCTATTTAGCCACTAAGTGGTGGTTTCACACTTAGGTCAATGCCTTTATAGTTTGTAGGTTATATTTATATGTGACTGAACAGAAGACAGTATAAAGACACTACACAATCATGAAGTACACTGCTGTGAATATTGTCACAACCACAATGCACCTCCACCCGACTGCCTTAGCAGCCTTAAGGAACAAACTTGGGCTAGAACCAAGGATCATTTTTAGAAAGGGTTTTAACTTGAAATCATTATTAAATAAAGAAATAAGGCCCTACGTTCCCAATAAGTGCATGAAAAAGTGTGGCAGATGCCCTATATGTAAATATGTAGAAATAACCTGCTCAGTGAATATAGGAAATATGAAATTTATCTTGGCAGGGAAATATGATTGTAACACAAAGGGAGTTATTTATCTAGCAAGATGCCAACAATGCCCTGTATTCTACATTGGAAAGACGGAGAAGCATTTTAAACAAAGGATTTATCAGCATCAGTATGCCATCAGCAAACAGGATAAAAATAATGCTTTAGCAAGACACATATTGGAACAAACTGATCACTGCTTTCACTACACTATTGTTGAAAAAGTAGAAGTTAGCCCTAAGGGGGACCGTGGTCATTAAGACTTGAGGAGAGGGAGTTATTTTGGCAATTGAAGACTAACGCTTTTTCCTTCCCTGTCTTCAATGATACTTGTTCTTTAAAATGTGTCTTAAAATTAAAATCTTTAACCAGATAAAAATATTCACAGTGATATAAATGTTTTTTACTTATTTTTTCAGTATGTGAATTTTAATGTACAAATATATATATATATATATATATATATATATATATATATATATATATTTATGTGTGTGTGTGTGTGTGTATATATATATATATATAATATATATATATATATATATATATATATATATATATATATATATATATATATATATAAATATATGAATTCTCATGTATTGTATATATTTCTTTAAATGTTTTTTAGGAGTTGTATTTGTGCTTGGGAGAGGCTATAATATCATAATTAACTGTGACATTTAAATTGTTTAGTTTTGTACTTTGATGTCTGAAGCAGTTCCTTCAATTTGAGCGAATGAAAGAGCTAATGATAAATTGTGGATTTTGGGCTGGCATTTATTTCTTGTATTTTATTCAACTTTTGTCCAATAGTAGAAAAGGGGTGGTCCTGCGGTAAATTTTCCATTTCCTATCCATAGATCTAAATTGTGGTTGAATGTGGAGCGAGATGTACGTTGTTTTATGTGGATTGGGAGTTTGTCCCACATCTCTATTTACATATCTATATCTAGCTATAGATAGATAGATAAATAGATGTAGATATGAAGATACAATTACACAGAGACTTGCATATATGTAATAGCCAGTTTCATTTTTCCTCTGATTCTTGGACTAAATATGCAATTAAATAAGTAGCATGTATTCTAAAGTGCAATTAGTAGAACCTTTTAATTTGACCACTGGTAAGATAACAAGCATACCTCAAGAGTGATGCACTTTTTTTTTTATCAGGATCATTTTTACCACTTTTTTATTTGTGTGTTTGAAAATTGCCTTGGTATCTCTGAGTTAGTCAGTCAAATATTGTCCCTTTACAAATAAGTTAGTATGCCATGGTTTACAAGGTGTATACAGACCACACAATTGTGCGTCATCTGTAAATTTGTGTCTTAGATCTATCTGGTAGTCTCTCCCTAATATAATTTCCCATGTGATCTATCACAGAATTTTAGACTGTGTCATCACTTTACCATTAGGAGAGAGGGCCCTGCCTGTACTGAATGGCCACCATGCTCAATAATGTAATGTATATCTTTAGAGAGTCACACTTCTCATTTAGTGGATGTCTGTTTTATATTCCTGTATGGAGTATATCACACATATGCATATAGAGACATGTAGACACATAATGGTACAGCTAGACTGAATCCTGGTAAATGATGTTGATATACATGTATTCTTAGAGATCAGTATCATATGATTAACTTACTTCCCTCGTCTGTCTCGGGGTGTGACACTTCCTTGCTCCATGGTTGAGGTCATCACTGTTTGGAACATAACTATTTTATTCAGACTGATGCAATAGTCTTGCTTTACTAACCTTGTATAAGAAACATAACCAGCCACTTCCCAGATGAGAACCCAGACACTGACAGCAAGTAACCATTTATCCTTTTGATTCTTTAAGCTGAGATTTACATCTGGTTTGCCTTACCAGGTTTAGTAGCTTATTTGAAGGTAATAATTCTAATATCTTCTAGACTACTTAGCGGGGTGTAAACTTCTTCTTCTTTTGGCTTTTTGCAGTTAGGGGTTGCCACAGCGGATCATCTTGTCCACTCATGATTGGCAGTGGAGTTTTACGGTGTCGAGTAGCCAGCCCAGCACCCAGCCTTCCACAGAAGACACACACAGGCATGCATGCCTAGGTCCAATTTAGAGTGTCCAATCCACCCACACCATGTCTTTCGGATGTGGGAGGAAACTGGAGCTTCTGGAGGAAACCCACGTGACCACAGGGAGGACATGGAGACTCCGCACAGAAGGCACTCCTGCCGAGGATCATACCAGAGAACCTCTTGCTGTGAGGCGGCAGTGCTAACCACTGTACCACCGCAGCCACTGCTGGGTGTAAACTGATCGTGTTTAATAACAATATAATGTACATTGTTGTTATTTCCATACTAGCTTGCTACAAGCAAACTGAATTGTAACACAATCAGAAATAAACCCTTTAGAGCCCAATACCAAAAAGATGATGTGCAGTACTCCATTGTAATATCGCTGTCTCGTCTGTAAATAATCTGAGATCATACCAAAAGTACGGACTGAAATGCTTTATGGTTTTCACTGCTGTGTTGTCTTCACCAAATCCTTAGTCACTGATCTTGGAGAGTATTGTTTATTCTGTAGAAATGTCTTATTTATAAAAGATACAAGACTATAATATCTCATGTGGTCCTTTCATTTACAAAATGTTTGTTATCCTTTACTTTTCTGCCCTGCCCTTTGCTTTTTCATTAATGAGACTATTAACTGTCTGTTATGCATTCATTGTTTCAGTTCAGATCCACATTCTCTGACCGCTAGTCTTAAAATATTCTTTCTGTCTCCAGCTAGTGGAGGTGTAACTCTGCAGATAGCTCATTGAGGACTTATTGTCACTCTAGAAGCACCCGGCAGAGGTTTGGACTTTAAATCATGCTTTTTTTGTTTAAAATGCCTAAGTTAATATGAAATATTTAAAAATCTAAGATGAAAAGTTTGAATTTAGGAATACATTTTATCAAGCAAGAGTCTATGACTACCTCACTGCAGGATGTCTTAACTATTTCGTGACATCAGCCTACAGAAACAACTATTTGACTGCAGATGGTGTTATTTTCCTGTAGCATGCCTAAGATAAGTATTTATACTGAACACTTGCAATCAAAAATATTTTTTGATGCTTGGAACACAGCATCTCATCTGTAGTAAATATATATATATATATATATATATATATATATATATATATATATATATGTATATATTGCAATTTATCTGCTTAATTATTTGAAAAAAAAATGACTACCCATTAGGTCTACTTCAAGGTATGTTAGCTGATGTTGATAGAGCATATTTAAACATGGGCACAGAGCAAAAGCATGTGAACAGTGTTCACCATTTACTCAATGTGAGAGCAACAAATATAAATGGTTAACTTCAGCCATCAAAACCAATTTTGAATCCAGTTTACAGTGACAGAAGTGAATGATTTAGTTAGACAGTAAAGTAGTAAGTAGATATGACCCCATTAAAAAAGGTGAGCAAACAGTTAAGTAAATAGATCAGAACAGAACAATGACAACCATGGAGGCAGGAAGGTGTACAGATGAATTATCACTGTTGTTAGCACATAGGTAGGAAGATAAGAACGAGAACAACCTGCAATCTGATGCAGATATTCCAAAGTAAACAAAGAGCTCTACAACAGAGCTGACAATGGAAATTGTGAAGTCAGAGATCCCCATGGTGAAAAGGCATATGATTTGGATAGCATGGATAAGAGGAGCGAAGTAATAAAAAATCATCAAAGTGATATTGGAGCCTAATCATGTTTATCTACTTACAGTGCCCCCCTCCCTGACATGGATGTTGCTCAGCAAATGCATCATGTCTAAAGTTTAATGGCAAGCAGCTGTACACTAATTTCCATTTATTTTTCACCAACGCAGAACATTCTACTTATAAGTTATGTTCTTTAATCATTCTTATTTTCTTGGAGGTCACTAATATATCATGTCCAGTCTGCTTCATATTATGTGTATTAAATGTATAAATGCATAGAGTCTACTTCATCATTTCCTAGGCTGTAGTTGGACTACTTTGTTATAGTATACTGACCTCTTCAACTCTGTTATACTTATTTCATGTTACTGATGGTATTTATTAATTTCAATAAGTTTTCTTTATTGCAAATGTCTTAATTAATATTATTTCATTGCATTTGACGGTAAAAGAATCTCTGCACTTTATTTACAAATGCAAGAATACAGAGTTAATATTTTAAAAAGGGGGTGCGGAGAGAGACAGGCCACCATAATACTTTTATACTATTTATACTTCACTGGGATAGCGCATATGCTGGTGGTAAAGTGTGTTTGATTTATTTATTTATTTACAATGCATTTGTTTGCATTCATTATTCAGGTAGCTATCAGTGACCACTTAGATGTCACTTGGCATGTGGAATTTTCATGAATGGCATTTAGAATGGCTAAGGAAAATATGTCCAGAACAGTGGAGAAACTTCCCTACCCTGCCAGTACTGGTCTATAAAGGAAATAATTTAGTGGGTGTAGTTAAAATAGATATAGTTTAGTAAATAATTACAGCTATGTATAGTTTTCATCATGACCACTGTACAATAACAGTTATGTGGTCATTCATGGAGTTAGTATAATAGGACACAGATGGTGTGGTGCTTGTGGTACTCATGACTCTCAGGTGCCTGATTTGGTCAGACCTTGTCCCTGTTTACACCATTGCTTTAACAGTTGCAACCCTGATGGTTACTTTCTATGGATATAAAATTGCATGGGAACACTGATCATCTGAGTTTAGGTTTTCCTATTCCCTTATTCCTCCCACCCTCGGTTTAGAGCAATGAATCCAAATCATAATCTAAAATCTCTGGCTCTTGTGCCTTTTATCTCTACCTGGCATATTAACACTGTAACTAGACCAAATATATCAGCTGTGTCTCCAATCTCCTTGATGTTAATATCCAGTTATTATTTTTTCTTCCTTTTAACTGGCTAACCAGTAACTACAGTTCAATCTCATCCTGATCTTTGACTGATAAAAGACTCGTGAGCAATGCTGTTCCCCTGGAAAAATAAATAAAACAGTTTTTGGTGCTACAGTATTTCAGAGTCAGCCCTTCTGATTGATAGGTTGCTCATCACAAATATCAATGGTCTTCATATGTCTGGGAACGTGGTTACTACCAAAGCCCATCAGTTGTGTTCTGCTTTCACAATTTGCAACTCGGTGCTAATGTATAACATCCTGTTTGGTATCTACTTCTCTGTAGTACAGGCTAACACAGAAGGTTTTTGGCTAATGAAGTTCGCAGATGACTGCAAACTAGGAGCCATAATCAAAACTCCTAACGATGTGGACATCCTACAAAAGGGCCTCACTGAGACAGATGCCTGGTATCAAAGCCATGGCCTCAAGCTCAATGCCAAAAAGTGCATTGTCATCCCCTTTGGTAAAAACTCTCTACCCATGAACTACAACATAGGCGGTAGTATACTTAACACCAAAAGTCTGATAAGAGACCTTGGGACACAGTTGACAGTAGTCTCTCCTTTGATAATCACATTGCCACAGTAGTCAGGAAATCCTTCTACGTGGCACACCTCATCATAAAAGGTTTCTCATCCAGAAAAAAAGAGGTCATTGTTCCCCTCTACTCATCACTCATTATACCCATTATAGAGTACAATGCCCCTTTTGGTATGTACCTCACAAGACATCTACAACAGCTGGAAAGGCCACAGAAATACCTCACAAAGAGGATTACCGACCTCAAACAGATGCCCTACTCAGACCGTCTCAAAAAACTCCAGCTTTACTCCGTTGCATATCACCTACTCAGAGGTGATCTCTGCCTAACATACAAAGCTATGTCAAACCCAGAGCTGTTGGACATGCTCCACGTAAAGAAATCCCAATCCCTCCAAGCTACACGCTTTAGGGACCTAAACCTTGTCACCAGAATAAACAGAACATGCCGGAGGGATAGATTCCTGTTCCAGAGACTTCCCATACTCTGGAATAAACTACCTATCTATATCAAACAAAGCTCCTCATTAGCACTCTTCAAGAAAAATCTTGATGAGTGGATAGGAAATAGGAAATTCACCCCGGGGAGCACCTCTGTGGCTCTGCTCGACAGTGGCGCAGGAAAATAATTTTCTTGGGTGACAAAAGCCAGGGTACCTTTTTGGCTGGGCTTGTATAGGCCCCAGGGCCAATAGCCTAGTACCTACCTATGAACCTATGAACCTATGCTAATGTATATCAGTGAAAAGTTCCCACATTCAGTGACTAGAATCAAATCTAGAAGTTGTGGTATCAAATCTCCAGTCAAGACAAACACCAGCATTGTCTTAGGGAGTATCATGATATTAACCATGACCATGACTGCCAACAATGTAATGACCACAGATGACAAAAGATGAAGCTCCTGTCTTATTTTACTATGAGGATGGCCATTGTTGAAAGTTTCTTGCATGGAGATTGGTGACATGGTGAAGCAAACCATGCGCTTTTACCATAGTACTGTCTCAAAGACTGACACTCAGAGAGCAGAATGCAGCACTCCTTGGCAGAATTCCATAATAGAAACAGCATTCCAACCCTCCTTTGTAGGACATATGCTAATCTCAAGCCTCAGGCCTCAAGCCCAAAGCAGTACAAACCAGTATACAATTTTATTTGCCTCAGTCAGACTGTCCAGCTGAAATGTTTAACAGCTTCCCACTGCTTGTTTGTGGTTACCATAAATTGCTGTTAATCCTGTTGTGTGTAACAAGAGCTTAACAGCAGTAAGAGGTACTTAATAAAAGCTTGTTAAGAAACTCACTGATGTGAGAATGGTGCTTAACAAGTGTGCCTTTTCATAGTGATCCATCATAGTCATTATCTTTTAAAAATAAGACATAAAATGCATCACAGAATATTTAGATTATGGCAGCATCCACAGCTCAGGCTGAAGAAGTGGGTTTTAGCACATGGTTACTGAAGGCTTCTGCCTTAGACCCACCTGTTCTACAACTGGCTCTGCTCACAGCTGTGTACAGGAAGTCACTATTACTTGTTTAGGACTGGAGAAATGTGGTCATTATTTCTCTAATTTTCTTCATAATTGAACCTCAAAGGTATGTAGAGAAGGTCACTGTAGCTTGTATTGGTCTATGACAGTGTGGTCATTATTTCCTTAACTTTTTGCATAATCAAACCTCAGAGGTATGCACACAATATCACTACAGCTTGTGTAAGAGCAGTGTACTGTCTTGGAGCAACAGGCTGGACTCCAAGACTGTGATATTTTTTTTTCAGTTTTCTCACAATCACATATCAGAAGTGACTATAGGTAACTACCTTTGGGGGAGGGGGAAGAGTAAGGAGGCATATTGTCAATATAGAGTTGAGATCACCCATTTAAAATATTTTACTAAATTTTACTATATACCAGTTGTCAAACAGTAGCTGTCTTTTGTAAGGGGGCTAAAGAGGAAACTGATGTATGACATCAGCAATTTGAAATATATGACGGAGACCACTTATTAATTCATGTTCATCCCAATCTAACATCAGAGGGAAACAACTAAAGGTGATCATCTTTTTTTCCTTTGACAGAGAGACAGAGGCTGCTTTAAGATATGAGCCTGAGTTTATTGGGAACTACTAGTTTGTCAGCTTTGATCAGTAAACCTTTGGTACAACTTATTTTCTTCCTTGTAAAAAAAAATAGGACTGATTTTTTTCTTACTTAGCTATGATTTTTGTCCAGGCTGTAATTGTAACAAAAGGCTGGGAAAAAAGCACTAAAATGTACCTTTCAGCATTTAGACCCCCATGTCTTCTGAGGCCTAGTCAGTCACCAGACTATCAGGTTAATTTTATTACTTCCTCCACAGTTATTACACTATAGTCTTTGCCATTTAGTGTGTTTAAAGGATGTAGCAAGAAAATGAAGATTAAGAAACACTTACTTTCTTTAGCCACAAGTTTTGGTCTGGCCATCCTTGGCTCAAAAGATTTGGGAAAGAGTCTCTAAAGTGCATTTCAGAGCATTTAGAACCTCGGCTTCTGGAGAGCTGAAACCGCTGGCTTAATTTCATTATTTCCTCCTCTTTTATTTTGATACAGTATTGGCCATTTAAGATATATTGAAAGAAGGAAGAACAAATATGAAGAGAACAAAGTATGCCAAAACAAGAAAAAAGTAATGTGAATTGTGTGGCAAGGCCGGGATGGGGGAAATAGGGGGCATACTGGGGGTATGTGGGGGGGGGAGTAGTGGACAGTTATGTGCTCATGGAGTCCTTTTCCTGGGGTTTCATTTCACCAAAGACCAGAGTCAAAATATTCAGTACTGTTATGAAGTGCCCCATTTATGTGTATTGTACAGCTTCTCAATGAGCTCTGTTACTCTCCATAAAACATTTTATAATACTATAGCTTCTGGAAAAAAAGAAAAAAGAAAACAAGTAAGATGCTTGGTTTTGTAGATTTCTGGTATTCAACAATCCTTTTGATTATATCTGCATTTACTGCTACATATCATACAGCAGGTTACTCAATAAATAGTTTTATTTATGCCCTTTTCAGACACACCCCTCAAACTGTTTAATAAACGTTCAGCTATTGGCTTTGTCCCTGATGAGTGACTAATTGCAATGGTGATGCTCCTCCCCAGTGGTGGCCTCATAACTGACCTGGGTAATTAAAATCATATCAGCTTTACAGTCCTCATCTGCAAAATCATGGGGTGCATCCTAACTAACCTCATAAACTGTGATATCAACACCTTTGTTAGACTTGACCCCTACAGTTTGGCTTTGTAAACAGAAGATTATGTCTGTTTAACCTAATAAACTTCTTCAAAGGGGTTATAGAAGGCTGTAGATGGTGGCCATGCAGTACCTGTGGTGTATCTTGATCTGGCAAAGGCCTTCAACATCATTCCACACACTGACATCATCCTAAAGTGAATAAAATTGACCCATTTGTGGTAAGATGGATAGCAAACTGGCTGAAAGACAATGCCCACACAGTATGAACTGCAGATGCCTCAGCTCTCTCTGATGTGACATATCCTTTTTGGTATTTTCTTCTTAGATCTCCAAGCTGAGAGTCAATACTTCTGGCTAACAAAATTTGCAGATGACTGCAAACTGGATGTTGTTATACACCTTATCACACCTGCACTTTCCTAAATAAACTCTCCCTAGTAAACCCTTGGTGTACTAAAATGGGGTCAAATGCAATAAAGTATCGTATCACCACTTTGGTAGACAGCCCCTTCCTCATTGTACATTATAGACAACACAACACTACAAAATGAAAAATCTGTCATGGAACTAGGTACTTAGGTTGATAGCATCTCTTTTTTGACCATCATGTAACAATCACTCCCTTATGCCTAACGTTGATCAGGGCAATTATCGAGTATAATGCCCATTTTTGGGTGTATCTCATTAATCATCTCAAACCATTATCAAGACCTTGAAGGGTCTTAACCAGAAAGATCACAGGCCTAAAGTTCCTGAGCTACAAAGACAGGCTGGATGCTCTATTCAGTATCTTACAGACATTTGAGGGTAGATCTCAATCTCAATTACTACACCATTAGAGAATCAGTTGCCCTAGCCCTCCTGTTTCTCTGGAAGTCCAATATCTCCAGCAATACTAGAACCAGGGACCCAAGTCTTCAACAGAACTACAACACCTTGGAAAGGTATGCCTACAAGAAAAATTCACTATCTTACTTTTAAATCTGAATTAGATAACTGTATGGGTATCTACAAATTTATTGTGGGTTTGACTCGGATGTCCCTACTGGAGAAGGGAGATGCTGCCTGAGGGAGGATACTGATAAGGCTTGATTAGTCACAAGATTCACTGGTTTTGGCATATCTATGAATCTGAACTAGTTTTATGGTTTACTCGCATAGCTTATCAGAAAACCACTGTCTACCCACCAAATTTTCCTGAACAGCATAAAGTGAGTGTAAAAGAATGAATGAATAATTAAATACAGTAAAGTGATTACTACCTTGGAAGTCAGTGTAGCTCCAGTAAAGAATACCTCTATGGAAAATGTTGCCTAAAAGCAGGCTATTAATCAGCAGAGCCAAAACCTATCCTAGTACTCAGTGGGCAAAGGGTAGTAAAGATGAAGATCTCTGCCAACTTAAGGAAATCAAACTTTACCTGTAGAACAACCCTCTCAACTGCATAAAGTATGAATATGAATGTAATGTGTTATTCTACCTTTATAAATTGTTGTCTTTACTGCTGTTGATCCCAGGTTGTGGCTAAAAATGGTCAGTAGACAAGTCCACTTACTTGGTAAAAAAATACAAATCAATAAATAAATAACGCCCATAATGTTGCAGAACATCCCTGATTTTCCCTCATTTTGTTTCTTCAGTCTCTTATAAAATGTCTGATTTTTTTAAGTCACTTAGGATCATAACTCCCAACTCTCTAGAATTTTGTAGAATGCCCAGAATATTGCTTCATATTTTTTGTCTGTTTCTCATAAAAATTGTGGTTTTCTGGCAAACTGCTGAGGATGGTACTCATTAAATAACAAGACATATTAGTCTGAAATTTCATATCCTTCAGAAAATGCAAGCAATAGCAAAACCTGTTGTTCTAGCAGCTTTCTAAATTTAAAGGAGCAATATTTAAAACTTGTCAATGATTTTGGTCTTTCAGCTCAAATTATTTTTGGCTTTATCCAGAACTATTAAACAAAAGTTGCAAGGTATGCAGAGGCTTATAATGAGTCACTAATGTCAGACATTAAGTGTCCTACTTCTGTTGTTCTGAAAATGCATGTTGATGCAAAACCAGTTATATTCAATTTTAAATTAATTAGAAATGTTTAAAAATTCTCCCCAGTTTTTATCAATCATTTCATTAATTTTAGCTTTGCTCAAAATTCTTGAGGAAAGAAGTTGATAGGTATGCCTGAGAAACACTCATAAGCATTAAACATGGAAAGCGTGAGCTTGGTCAGCAGGAAAAAGATAATTTGTTACTTATCATCATCATTTTCCACCTGCCTGAACTTGTGGTTATCTCAAAAACACCAGTGGAAAGGTTTCCATATAATTGCTACATTGGCAGCAGTTTTGGAATATAATGACCAGCTGTTGAAAGTAGGGGGTGGGGCTTTCAACCCCTTGCCCTATGGTTTTGGCACCCATGAGGATTGCTTTCACAATTATAGGAGCCTCCAAATCCCTGTTTAATTGACAAAATCTCACAGCTAACATGCTGAATTCTGATTGTGATCTGTAGGATAACCCAGAATCAGACTGGGAATACTGTGTTACTAAATTATTCCCACCCAGGGTTTTTCTGTTGGCTTGAGTAGTTTTTGGCATTATTTTACAGGAATATCACTGGTGTTAACTTGAAGAGTTGGTGTGGTTGTTTACCCATAGGGAATATGGAATTATTCCAACACCAAGCTCAATTGATTTTTGCTTATATGGTAGGGGCACGTCAAGTGCTAGCTTTCTATTTTCCAGTATGTGACACATTCCACTTACCTGCATAAGGCTATGGACAAGCGTGCTCCTGTATTTTAGTGTAAGATGTGGTAATTCACATCCATTTTTCTTGCTATGAAGAGTCTGAGGACTTTGAGGTCATTCAAACAGAAAGAACAATACGTTCTCTACATCCTATGGCTTTGTACTTTTAGGGGACCCCTTCTTTGGAGAAACTTGAGACTCAAGCACTATTCTGCAGAAACTGTTCTTCCTCCCCAAAATGTTTAAATCTGCATCTGAGAAAGAAAGAGGAGGAGTCCTCTGCAACCCCTGATATAGTCAGTGAACAAGGATTACAGCATAGAAGCATTGAGATTCCACTCTTACAGCTCCCAATTAAAAAAAAAAAATTTGCAAGCCACGGCCTGACTAATGCACATTCCTTACTTATTATAGAACCTTCTCTTGTCTGAGATCTTTGTTCCAGAGTTCACAACATTGTGCCACCTTGCTGTCAAAGAGTAAAAATGTGTGACATGTAGAAAGACAGTACACTTCTTTGCCACACTAAGGCTAACTTCAATTTGCCCATCTCAGCTGTTCAAATTCTAGTTCACATAGTAGACAGGGCACTGGAAATTCTTTCCACCTTTCCTGAACCTGGGCTTTGAATAAGAGCTATTGAATAATGTCTGTAGAGACTCAAGTGTGGGCTTTCTTGTGACTGTGGTTTTTGGATTCTCCGTGAATAATACAAAGACTGTATGGATGCTGTCTAACCTCCATGATGATTGTATTCTGACTAAACTCAGTAGAAATTCATTCATGCAACTTCTTGTAGGTAAGTTATTTGCATTTAAAAATCTATAACCCCATGTTTTACATGTCTCCTTATTAATTATAATGTATGGGTCAAAACCAGAGCATGTGAATGTGCAGCTGCAACTTAGACCAAAAAAAACAGAAACAAAAAGGCTCACACAGTGTCCAGTGCCACTAACAGTGAGCTGTACAAACTGCTCAAGTAAAATAATAGAAATAGGCTCATCCGATAATCAAGAATAGAATGTGTTTAATATGATAAAATACATAAATACAGAGCCTGGTTAGGTGCTTTCACCCCTACATAACCGGACTTCATCAGAACCAGTAAATCAATTAGTAACCTGGTATAAATAAGTAATCAAATATATCATGTGATAAAACTAGTAACTGCCAATATACCAAACCTAAACCTGGAGAAATCAGAACAATTCTGGGTGTACTTATTTAAAGAATTATTGGGATTACATTTCAAAATATAGTTGTACTCATAGATTCTATTCCAGAATTCTCTCTCAGTCTTCCCAGTGTAAAAGCCTAGCCAATTCAAGCACAACGCAATATAAATCACTAGCAAAGTTTATCCTGGAACCATGATAATTGTTCATATTAATAAATAATAAATTCTTGATCTAAAACATAAGGACATTGACTGCAAGTTCTGCATTTGTTTGTATACTGGAAGCTGTACCACAGATTGACCATGGAGGGGCAGCAGGAAACCCGGGTTGAATATAAGGAGTTAATGTGGTGATATAGGGTGAATGTTTCCATAACCCCAGGATTTAATGAACAACTTTCTATTCTTCCTGTGTTAAAATCAAGAGCTGCCAAGTTACGAAATGTCAATTATGTATTAGGTCAATAATTTAATATAATGCCTCCTTTGGCATGTATCTGTCCAGACACACAGAACAACTGGAAAGCCAAAAGAAATACATTTCTAAAAGGATACAAAGCCTAAACAACATGTCCTACATGGACCAACTCAAAGCCCTGTTACTATACACATCATCCTAAAGACTACTAAGAGGTGACCTGTGTCTGGCATACAGGGCATCTTCTGACTCATTATTGATGGATTTATTGCACATCAGCAAGTCACATGGTGTCAAAAATGCTTTGCTTAGGGATCTAAACCTCTTCTGCAATATCAACAAAATGGTTTGACGTACAGATATATTTCGCAGAGGATACAACTGTTGTGGAACAAACTCCTATCCACATAAAACAAAAACAAAGTTCATCCCTCTCCATTTTCAAGCACAACTTAGATCTATGGTTGAGAAACAGAAAATTTACCTCAGGACTTCCTCTGTACTGCTAATGGACAGAGACAGCTAGTAAATGCTTTATCCCATATCTACCACAAGAGGAGTGGTTTCTGGCCCAGAAATTGTAGTTTATTGGCCGTTTGGGCAGTCTTTCCATCTCTTTGAATTTCTGGTTTAAAAGCCCATGTTTGCACTTGTTTCCCGACTTTCCTGTAACTAGTCTAATCCAGATATAGATTTTCTGCATCCAGGACTGTTTATAATCTTCTAAGCAGTGCCAAAGTCTGCTCTTCAACTTTTCCCTTAGATCTGCTAGTTCTCTCCTCTACTGCAATTTTACTAGCTCATTAGTCTAGCACGTTACCAGACTTCTTGTAGCAATTATTGTAGCACAAAAAAGTGCTACCAGCACTAAACATTCTACAAGGAAACAGCTCCTGTGCTTATTATTAATGCCCACCCCTCCAGGCATGTCTAAACATCAGTTCCCTGTGCTTTCTCCTATTAACCTGGTGAACTTGGGCATCCTAAGGCAATGTAGCAACTGCCTCATGTACAAAGACAACCCTTTCCTCTTACCTCCCAACACTCAGACTTGCAAGAGATGCACTTATATATCCAAACTGGAAGCTGCGCACTCTCCAGCCAAGACCAGAATAGCTGATCAAGAGGAGAAGTTCAACACTTGCACCACACCACATGGAACACATAGCCCTCCAGAACACACACCAGCACTGCCTTGACATAAAAACACAAACCACACACCCACCTTCATGGAGGCTCTCAATAAAAATCTATCCAAACAGAAGAGGCCTCCAAGACAGAAACGCACTCAACCACAACAGCACAACACTAATCACAAGACACATAACTCTCCTAAACAGTGTACCACTCAACCAAAGCCCCTAAGGCAAAACAGTATGCCCAACATGCTAGTCATAGGTGACTCGATAGTGAGGCACACTGATGTCCCACTCACTAGGTTGAATATGGAGAAAGTAACATTCACCTGCCTGTCAGGTGCCAGGATCCACCACATAATGCATGCACTCAGGTCCCTCAACAACAGGTACAAATATGACTCTGTCATTGTACATGTGGGTGTGAATGACCTGAGACGTACCTCCCTGGACTACATGAAAAGAGACATGGGGGAGCTCTCAGATTATGTAGTACAGGCGGGTATGACCATAGCCCTGAGCAGCATCCTACCATCACCCAGAATGATACCACAGTACAAGCAGAAAATGACTGATTTCAACAATTGGTAAAGTTTTTGGTGTCATTCTAAGGGGAATCCATTATCTGCCTTCCTGGGATGACATGATTGACAGACCTCGATGCTTTGTCAGAGATGACCTGCATCTGACATCCCTGGGCTTTTGGATACTGGCCAAGGCTCTTGCCACCCCTATAGTGCCTTTTTTAGGAGGTGTTCAAAAGACCAAATTAACACAGTAACAGCTACAAACAAATGCAATCTGAGAGTCATGCTGCACAGTGCTAGATGTCTAAATTTCAAAATGCACTCGCTCGAAGCACTTCTTAAAATGGAGAACATCAATATTTGTGCTGTAACAGAGACCTGGTTCAAAGCAGCAGAAAGCATCCCTGCACTACCAGGTTATAAGTCATTCCACACCTTTCGGCCCCAGAACTTGGACCGAAGCTCCAAAGGTGGTGGTGTTTCCATTTTCATAAAGGATGCACATACCTTCAGACTGGTAGCCCAACATAACGCATCAGAGATAGTTCAGGTGCAGCTAACATTGGGTAAGACAGTGATTCAGGTCGTAGCCTGCTATAGGTCCCCAACCATGTCCCAAGACTTACAGTCCACGTTTCTAAGCATTCTGGAGAATATTAGAGTCCAACCTGACACTCTCATACTGGGCAACTTCAACTACCCCTCCATTAACTGGGAAAACAACTCATGTACCAATACACTTGTCCAACATTTCCTGGAATTCATTAATTCCAACGCGTTGGACCAGCTCATTCTTACCCACACTAGAGGTAGTAACATCCTTGACCTAGTCATTAATAACATGGGTGACCGTTGCTCTACACCAGTAGTCAACTCCTCCCTGGTTAGATCCGACCACAAACTAATCACCTTGGAAATCCACATCTCTCCCACCCCCACCCCCACCCCTGCAAAGGTAACCACCATGAAAAACTTCTCTAAAGCTAACTTTGGGCTCCTAAAAATAGAGATGACTAACTTCACGGAACCCATGCAAATGGAGAATAGTTGCATGACTGCCGAATCGTACACCAATGCACTGTACGGACACGTACACAAATGCATGGATCTTGACATACCCAATAGAATCAAGAAGCTCTCCTCCAAAAATAGGAAGCCAATCTGGTGGTCCCCTGCCATAAACAAACTCTACACAAAAGAAGGAAACTGATGTAGAATAAGGTGAAGTCCCAAGACTGGAAAAACTCCCATATCAGCCTCAACAAAAAGTTGAGATCACTCATCAAATCCTCTAAAGATAGCTACAAAAACAGAACTGCGGCAGATAGTAAAGACAGCCATAATGCCTTCTATAGTTATGTAAAGAATTTCTATGGCAATACCCAGATTTACTCTGAGCTACTGCACAATGGTACCTCCTATACCAAGCCAACAGATATTGCCAATATACTGGCCAGCAGATTCAGTGCCAACTTTACCCCTCTCTCCCCTCCCAAAGGATCTATCACTTTAACAGTAGATTGCCAGGCACCCAGTATTACTGCTGCACAGGTTAAAACAGCACAGTCCAAGGTCAAGAATACAGCTTCTATGGGACTTGACAATATCCTTGGCTGTATTCCACATGAACTACAGAGTGAACTGGCACCTCACCTGTGTGCCCTGTTGAATCACAGCCTCACCTTAGGCTTTGTTCCTACCAAATGGCACACTGCTACAGTCATCCCTCTCCACAAAGGATGAGCAACTACAGACACTGGGAACTATCGCCTCATTAGCCTAATGAGTCTGATATGCAAAGTTATGGAATGCATCATCATGGACCTAATAAACAAGGATATAGGGAATCTATAAACTCTGGATCCCAAACAGTTTGGTTTTGTGAAGGGTAGATCATGCCTGCTCAACTTGGTCAACTTCTTTGAGTCAGTCACCAGAGCTCTGAATGAAGGCAAGGTGATTCACACAGCCTACCTTGATCTGGCCAAGGTATTTGATACCATTCCCCACTCAGGATTCATAGAAAAACTCAGTACGCCAAGCATCAACCCCTGTATCACTAGGTGGGTTGCAAACTGGCTCACAGATAGAACCCACAGATTGAAAGTAGCTGACTCCAAGTTAGACTGCCAACCAGTCACAAGTAGAGTCCCGCAGGGTTCAGTTCTGGGTCTTCTCCTGTTTTGTATCTACTTTTCTGAAGTCCAGGCCAACACGAAGGGACTGTGGCTGACAAAGTTCAGAGATGATTGCAAGTTGGAAGCTATTATTGACTCCCCAAGTGATATTGACATCCTACAGAAAGGCCTCACTGAGACCAACGACTGGTGTCAGAAACATGGCCTTAAACTCAGTGCCAAAAAATGTATCATCCCCTTTGGGAAAAACCCGGTTCCCATGAATTACCACATTGATGGTAGTCCACTGAACACAGAAGGTGTTATAAGAGATCTGGGAACACAGGCTGACAGCAACCTCTGTTTTGACCACCACATTGCCACTGTGGTCAGAAAGACCTTCTATGTGGCACATCTCATTACTAAGGGTTTTGCATCCAGGAAGAAAGAGGTCATTGTCTCCTTCTACTCTTCCCTCATTAGGCCAATCATCGAGTACAATGCCCCATTTGGCATGTACCTCACTAGACACCTGGAACAACTGGAGAGGCCACAAAAGTACCTCACAAAGAGGATTCTAGGCCTTAAACACTTATCCTATATGGACAGACTGAAAAAACTCCAACTATTCTCTGTCTCTTATTGCCTACTTAGAGGTGATCTCTGCTTGACTTACAAAGCCATGTCTGACCCAGCTCTGTTAGAAATGCTACATCTAAAGAAATCCCAATCCCTCCACACCACACCCTCCAGAGACCTCAACCTCATTACCACAATAAATATAACATGCTGGAGGGACAGGTTCATAGCACAGGGACCCCCCATGCTATGGAATAGACTTCCCATACATGTCAAACAGAGCACCTCACTCTTGATGAGTGGATGTGAAATAGAAAATTCATCCCGGGGATCACTCCAGTGGCTCTATTTGACAGAGCCACTGGGAACTAGGTCAGGTGGCATGATGTCAGGGTAATCCTATGGGCTAGGCTTGTAAAGGCCCCTGGGCCATTAGCCTAGTACACACCTATGACCCTAAGAACCTATGAACCATGCGTGGGTCCTCTCTAATTATACATGATATAATGCCAGTTACTCCTATTAAGGTTAATATTTAATTATTGACCATGGGATTGGAAAGGCCAATCAATAACCAAATGGGACAGATTATTTCAAGCACAAAAATGGAAACTGGCTAGGCTTAAAATGACGGGCAAGAGAAGTAGCTTTGTACTTGCCAATGAACATATCTACTGCTCTCCTCAGCACACCATGCAAGAGCCCAGCAGTTCACAGCACCTGAAGAAACCATAAACCCTATACATATTCACTCTAATAGCAAAATGGTAGCTCCAAATAAGCAGATCACATTTGAACATCACATAATGTTCAGTACAGTTCATTAATGAAAAAACCTTCATGAAAAGTGACATTATGCTATGGCTCCACATATGATATGTACATGAGCATAATAGTCACATGCTTTTGTACTGAACATGGCTTGTGCCAGGTTGGCTGCATAATTCTTTCTGTTCTGGATTGATACTCAGAGATAGCAGAGCCAAATTCATGAATTGGCATGACTGCCATGCTCTGAGACCATTATTAACATGATATAAGGTATAGGCACTATTTAATTAAAAATGATTACTGATGCAAATCAGTAGAATATTAGACTTTACTTAGAAGCTCTGAGAAGTCGATATAAAAATACTGAGTTCAGAAAACCCACAGGTAACGTACGCCAGCAGTGTAATCATCGTCTATAACATGTGTGAGGGAACTCACAGCACACTGCCATGGTGCTGTCAGGCTCAACTGTGATGGAGGTGCAGACTATAAACACTAGGCACCTAGGGAAGGCCATAACACAAGGAATATGAAGAACCCTGTATACAGGTGTAGTTATGACAATGCATTGTAAGAGGGAGGTGTTAAGATCTGAAAATATCAGACTTCACACAATTCAGAAATATAAATAACGTATTAATAACACACGCATGGGGAGACTAAGTAATCACTAACCTATCTCCCCAATTAATCATTTTCCAGACTTTTTATACATACTAAATAATCAGTATCAAAACATTTGTATCATATAAAACTGTCTTGACCGTTCAGGAACAAACACTAGAGAATACTACTTTTTGCTTATATATAGATTATATATATTAGTTATACAATGCATTAATAATTTGTTTACAGGAGGAATCTCATGGTAATATATGTAAAACTTTCTAAATTGATGTTAAATATGTATTACATAAATCTTTGGCAGTACTCATTTGTTGTCAGTTTCAGCTTTCTGAAATAAACCTGATGAACCTTGTCCTGTATTTTGGTAAACACCGAACACATTTCTGCTTCTTTCAATAAATGTCACTTCTGATTTTAGTAGAACATACAAACCAGTTTGTACACACTATATACTGACATTTGATATGAAATAATATTGATTAGAATAACTGTACCTTCACATTCCCCCATCTGATGCTATGAAACATCAACCCTATCAAAATAAATCCTTAACATTGGACAGTATTCACATTTTCCTTATGATTCTGGATTTCATCACTGTGAATGAAGCATTCTTTACAAATCTTTTCCCTTCCTCCTTTACGTTAATAATCTTTAAGTAGTCACTTAAAAAAAGATGTTTTGCTTGAAGTAGAAGTGTATTTCCCTTTTGAGTGTAAGAAATTGCAATCAGCATATTCATATTTAATCATCAGTAGATTATTCAATAATACATTCAATGTTATGAAACTTTTCACATTTCACCTTATATAGATTATCATAAATTTTACCAAAATCTGTCATTTCCTTTTGCACATTAATTACATTTTGATTATTTCCTTCTTAGTCAAAGGCAGTATTTCAAATATTTGCAATTTGACATTAGTTTTAAAATATAAGCTTTAATTAGAAAAAGTAGCAATGCTATCATGATTATTATAAGAGCTATATGCATAAAAATTTTAAAATACTTCCTCCCCATCCTGAAAACAAACATGTTAACCAAACCCTTTTTGAACTATCAGTATCTTTGGCATGTGCATAACTGGTCAACTTTTGAATCAGTTCCAAATGATTACAGATTTCATCAGAATTATTTGGTATATATACACACAACATTCTGTATGGATGAAAGTGCATGTCCCACTCTCAGATATCAGAGTAAAATCAAGAGCCATCCTATTCTGTAATACTACTGTACATAGCAGTTAACTCTTGAGTCACTAAGTCTATACTAGAAAATGTACTACTTAATATTTTTAATAGCATTGATAATGTCTTAGTTTTCCACAAAGAGTTGCAGGGAAGGCACCTGCAGCAGTAAGGATTACATTTCCCAAGTTTGTGTGTGTCAGGCCATTAAGTGTTGTATGATTTTTAGTACTATGTTTACTCCATGGAGCAGATATCTTGCCTAATGGATTAGCGATGTCTTGCCTGCAAAGAGTATTGCAAATTTTTCATTTCTGTAAAGTCTTTAAGTGCCTATTAGCTGAGAGTACTCAACCAATGTAACACCATCCAGAACAGTTCATTGATAACCAAGAATATACTTTATAATTACATATATAATAATGTTCATTTAGTAATACTGCTGTTTTTCTTTTAATGTTTTCATCAATATTCCAGGTTATATGCACACACTTTGCCCAACTAAAAATGTTCCATTACTGCAATAACAATTCCTTCAAGCCACTACTTTTAGTTTGAGTAGTGTAGCAGTTAATGATAAAGGAGCATGTCTATTATTTTTTGAACAACAAAATAGCTGAACACTTGTACTGTTCTCACTTACTGCAATGGGAACACGTGTAATTCCCCCATTAAAAGTTGTAGGAATATATGGACAAACCCAACAATCAGTAATATTTAAAGGTTGGGCGTATAATTGTAAAGTTGCAACAAATGTATTAAATTGAAGATGCCAATCAGGTATTTATATTTTAATAACTTGTATTTGCTTTCTACCAATTTTGATTGATCACTTTTGTTTATGAAGAATTAATTCAGTACTTAAAAGTTCCAATGTTAGTTGAAGATGATGCACTTATATTTTTGGTAGTCATTATTAACCAAAACAAAATTATAAAAAGAAGTAAACTAATTCCAATAATAATAGCTGCATTCCAATATTTGTTTTGCAGAAAGTTTGGAAAGGTTGGAAACATGGATACTGGATGAAAAGCTTATCTTATTATTGCTGTGGTTTGCCAAAACGTTATCTTCCAAAACTTTGGGTTGCACTTAGTTTGGAAAAACAACACTGGTTTGATAAGGCAATGTCCAAATCTGCATCAATTAAACAAGTGGAATCACTCTGCTAGTTTGTGGTATGAGTAAAATATGCAAAAATGGATTCAGATGATGTAAAGCCAGTGGATGTTCACATTGGTTCTTCTGTTTTTTGAAGGAAATTGCATCACATCTGGTTCCAGTGTCTCATTGGATGGTGACAGAAAATAATGTGTTCTTTCTGGTTTACCAAAAGTCCTCACTTCCAGTTGGCAAGCATTTTCTTGTCTTTCATCTAGTTTTGATGATTACCACAGGTGAACAAGATGAGTTTTCACTCATGTTAATCACAGGATTGTATCCATCTTGCCTGTGACACATGGACTCAGGTAGGGAGTCCCTCACATCTAATAGTGGTACTAGTGGACAAGAGAACACAATATGATCCCTTCCACCTGGGCTGCAAGGCATTCTTCCTGCTATGGGACTTTATATACATCTGGTCTCCTGGGCATAGGGGGTGTTCACTCAACAGTTCATCTTGCTAGTTCACCTCTTGAACAAGCCTGCAATTTATCTGCAAATAAAAACAAGAAAACTTACAGTAAGATAACACATTCTCTTTAATATCATGTAATTCTAAATTCTTGGGAAGGGGTGTTGGTGACATTCCCATGAATCTACCCATAAGTATTTCATGTGTTGATAGTTTTGTGGATGTATTAACTGTGCTTCTAATACTAAAAAGCAGAAGTGGTAGAGCATCAGGCCAGTTCAATCCCATTACTTAGCAGAACTTGGCTAGTCTTACTTCATTGTCTGATTAGCTCTTTCTGCTATCCCTGAAGCTTGTGTTTTATAAGTAAAATGGAAGCCTGATTTTATTCCTAATGCTTTACAAAATTATTGTATCACTTGATTAGCGATATCATTTCCCTGATAAGATTGCATCCAACATGGAACACCAAATCTAGGAATTAATTAATTCAACAATTTCTTAGCTACTATACTAGTGTCATTTTTGACACAAGGATAAGTGTTTAACCCCCCCCCCAAAAAAAATGTCAACAATTACCAGTGCATAATGAAATGCTAACACTTGGGGACGTTCAATGAAGTCCCACTGGAGGACACAAAATGGACTCCAAGATATTTGCATTGATTTCATGGGTGAGACTTGATCTTGCAATATTATATTCTAAACACACTGCACAAGTATTATATTCTGAAACACTACACAAGTATTATATTCTAAACATACTACACAAGTATATACATAATGCTGAACAGCTTCTGAGAGAGGTGGTGTTTGCCAATCATTTGATATTTGCTTTATCAAGGCATTCTTACCTAAATGCCATGGAAAATTATATAATTTAATTAAAGAACTTAAAAAAATTAAAGGGGTTACAAGTTTACCATCTAAATGGTCTCACAATAAATCTGGAGGGGGATAAGTGATGGCTACTCCAGAGAGTAAGTACAGCCTGGGTAGGATATGACAGTGTAGTGCACTTTGCCACTTAATCTGCAAGAAAATTACCTTCAGTAATCAGTTATATGTGCAGTACATTTTATTTCAGCTATCTTTTTCAGTAATAAAAGTGCTACCAAAAGCTTATTTACAAATTGTGCATTTTTAATTTTTTTTCAGATAAAGTTAAATAACCCCTCTCTCTCTCTATAGGGTACCAACATTATGTATGATACTGTGTGCAAAGCGAGACCCAGTATAAGTAATAATTGATTTAACTGGCTAATTTACATACTTCAGTTAGTGCTACTAATTCAGCTGTCTGTGCTGAAATTCTTCCATTCAATTATCCATTTAATGAAACTTCATGTTGGGTGCAAACAGAAAATGCTGCTCTCTCTTCATATACATGAGCCATCTAAAAATAAGATAAGTTCTGGATTTTCCAAAGGACTGTCTTTTAAGTCTAATTTTGGAGAATGACCAACATTAACAACAAAAGCACAGTTATGCAGTTCTCCATCGCTGGTTGTAGGAATTAAAAAAGCAGGATTAAGCGGTGGACACCTCACAATTTTAATGACAGATCATCTAATTACAACAACTCATACTTTGTCAGTCTGGATGAGATATACTGTGTTCTCATTATTAATAATCAGGCTTCTTCTGCATGTGGGACTGCTACATAAGTCTCATGCCTGAGAGTCAGTGGAGCTGCTGTGTTTGCATTGCATGCCATCATGGCTACCTCCCTCGGGCAGTGGGGAAGGGCTGCTGCTACTCAGTCTAAGTTTCTACTATAATATGCAATGGGTCTATTTCCATTTGTTCTATGCTGTTCCCACATTCCTAAAGCTACTTTATTCCAAACGCTTTTTTTCCATTTTGTAGTGAAAGAAATAATCTAGTAAACCTAATGCTGGTGAATTAGATAGCAATGCTTTTAATAAATTAAATGCATTTTCATGTTTTTCTAACCAAGGTATAGGTTCAGATATATCCTTTTTTAACAGCTCTAAGAAAGGTCTTCCCACCTCCGTATAATTTGACATCCTTTGTTAGCAGTATCCAGTTAATAACCAAAAAGCATCCAATTGTTTTTGAGTAATATGGTGCGGTGCTGTATGGATGGCAAATTCAAGAGGGCAATATTTGTTTAGTTCCATGTGATATTAAATGTCTCAGGTACTGAACCACTGGCTTCCACAACTGCAGTTTAGCTTTATAAACTTTGAAAACTAAATCAGCTAGATTAGTGAAAAGAAATATAATATCTTGTTTGCGATCATTTACAGATGTTGAGGCAATTAATAAATCATCCACATGCTGAATTAGTACAGATTTACAAGGAAGTTCAATTTTATCTAGTTGTCATTTCATTTCTTTAGAAAATAATGTTGGTGATTCTGTGTAACCTTGTGGTAATCTATCCAAGTATACTGTTGACCTTTATTTGTAAATGCAAAAAGATACCAACTATCTGGATGTATTAGTATAGAAACAAAAGCAGATGGAATATCTATTACAGAAAAAAACATTAGCGCCTATAGGTGAACTTAATATTGTAGCAGGATTGGGTACAACTGGAAATGTTGGTAATACTATTGCATTTATTGCATGCAAATCTTGAACTAATCTGTATTGGTTTCTTAACTGTTAAAATGGGTGTATTACAGGGGCTACATGGTTGCATAATTATACCTTGTTGTAATAGTGCAGAGAATACAGATTTTTTTCCTTTTTCTATGTCAGATGACAATGGATACTGAACTACCATAGGTAAATACTCACCAGGTTTTAACATGATTTATGCAAGCTCTGTGTCATGTATCAGTCCTATCTCATTATCATGAGTGGTCCAAAACTTTGCAGGGATGGTTTATAATTCTTCATAATGTAACTTTTCTAATGTTAAGTCATCTATTAAGAAAAGCAAAAAGATTATTTTCACTTGGGTTAATTTCCTAAAAATATTCAAAAGTATTATTTAGGACATTTAGAAATACACCATCTGGTGTACAATAAATGGTACATCAAAGTTTACATAACCAGGGTCTAAATTAAATATTTACAGGTGTGAAATTTTCTAAAATAAAAGCATGTTTCTCTGTTAAGGGACCAACTTGAACAGAGACAGGTTCACTTTCTGCATAATCTATAGTTACTCCTCAAACTCATACACCATGAATTACTTTTTCTGTCAGAGGGATATTTTGTACATCACCTGAAACAATCATGGACCTAGTTGCTCCTGTATTAATAAAAAGGGAGTAAAATAATTATTTACCTTAATATTTATGTAACTATCATATTGACTTACTGGTGGTTGCCAGGATGAATTCCATATGGGAGGATTTTATCATTCTGATGCATAGGTGTCTGCATCTGTGCAGGATTTGGTGGTGAATTTACTTGTTGCCCTGGACATGGACATTAATTTCACCAGTGCCCTTGTTGGCAACATTTAGTTTTCATTTCTTGGTTGCTGTGATAAATCTTTGGATTGATTTTGCTAAGATTGATATAATCCTGGAGGTGATTGAATAAATGGGATTCTGAATCTCTCAGCCTTACTTCCCCTTCTATGCCCTCTAAGATCAGTACAAAAATTGCTGTAACTGTATGTCAGTCTAGTTCTTCTGATGTTGCTTTTCTTCTCTAATGCGTTTATCTGCTATATATTGTGCCTGATTAGCAATTTCATGTTTTCTTAACCTCTGATAGCTTAAGCATACTTTCTTATATTGATATTTGATCTGAGGTAATGATTCTTCTACAAATGCCATTGATAACCCATTTGCTGCCTCTCCCACTGTTGGTTCAGGGTGTCCTGAAAGTGCTTCAAATGCATCTAATATTCTTTTTAAATATTCATCTACCATTTCACTTTCCTTTTGTATTATTACTTTTGCTCTGCCCTAGTTTGGTGTAGGTACACATGCTATAAAAATAGCTTTCGAAAGATTGCCTCTAGAGGCTGTAAATATAGCGTCTGTATTCTTTGGGATGTCCTCTCCTATATTATGATTGTTTCAATATTTTTCTAAAGCTATCTGGTGGTGGTGATGCTTTTAATACTGTTCTGAGGTCACCAATTATAAGGTTTTGCAACTGTACATGACCTTCTAATATGTTAGTATATCTAATATGTTAGTATGTCTAATATGTTAGTATATCTAATATGTTAGTGTATCTTGCCCAGTGCATTCATAAAGGAGGGAGAGAATCTGCAATAGTTTAAAAATCTACTGCTCTCCACGGTCGTACTACTCTTATAATCACTATTCCTAGCTGCTGCTGAATTGGAAACTTCTCATAATGGGTGAATTTGTGCATTTGAATCAGATAAAGAATCAGATGTCTGTCCTCAGTCTGTTTTCTGGGCTAAAGCAGTTGCCCAATACTTTTTCCATCAATTATTATTGGAAACTGAGTTATAACTTCCTTCACATTTGAAGCTATACTTTTTTTTTTTCATTTGTTTCAATTACTGTGTGAATTCTTAAGTTTGCAACTCAATTTATATGAAGAATACATAGACTTTGTTTTTCCACTAAGTCACAATAACATTTGTTTTGAACCTATCATTAAGTGTCGCTGTTGATGTGATCTTGTTTTGTATCCTGAAACAGAGGGCTGTATTGATGTTGTGGAAGTAACTACTGGGGATCGAACATTATCATCTGATGATTTTATCTCAAGATTTTATTCCTCTACTGGTGCACTACTAACTACATTTCGAGTTTCTAATGGGTTATATATCAGTGGAGATACAACTGGCAATGTTATTCAATTGTCTTCAGAAGAATCTTGTTGTTGTGTTTTATCTGCTATGTCTGTTTTAAGAGGAAATGTCCCCCTTTTCTCTGTTTTACCAGAGGCACATTTTTGTAAATTATTTATTGTTCTATTAGTTGCATGCCACTGTGTTTTTAATCCAGTCAAATTAAATTTTAACTGTTTAACTATTGCTTGCTTCTCTCTATTTTTTATTCTTCTTGCAAATCATTTAAAGCTGACCAACCATAAGCCGTTACCTTACTACCATGTTGCTTAAGTCTAGTTTTTAGATTTTCTAATATTTTTTTTATCAGAAGTCCCCTTTTCTAGAAATTTTAAAGCATTGTCATTACATGTAAGTTCTACCCATCTATGCAAATATCTACAAGTGTCTCCATCATTTTCACGAATAGTAGCACGAGCTAATCAGACTATAAAAATAAGACTAGTCAAGACCTGCGAAGAAATGGGATTGTAAATAGTGGGGTTCTGTACAGCAGTACAGTGGCCTGGTAACCTGCTGCCTATTTGGGAGGGGGGGCCGTGGCCATATTTAGACGACTTCTGGAGACTGCAAAACACACATTCACTGATATGTATCTCACAGGTATAAAGGGCTTGTTATGGGCTCCCTGGGAAAGACAGCGACTGGAAAGGTTCACTAAGTATGAGAGGTAGGTGTTATCACAGTCCCCCTACATTAATAGTATGTGCATCCTGGGCAAAGAGGCTGTGAACAACATGTATCTGGAGCACATATGTCAGAGAGTGGTGCAGGATATGAATGTTGTGGGTGGCCATAATAGTGTCTCCAACAAGTGCAATAAAGAGTAATCGTTATGATACGCTATGCAAGGGACAAAATACAGGCCACTGCCAAGATATTGTCTGCTGCAAGGAGTGGATTCCCAAAGCAGAGTCATCTCACGGAACTTGAGGAGTTTATGTTGTTCTTATCAGTGGAGATAGGTAGGACCATCATATGCTAAGGGGAACTGGAGGTAGGAGCTAGCAATGATCACCTTAGTATGACACAGTAACCATCTGTACAGTATGATGCACTGTGTGATATGAGGGTGTTTCACCATGGAACTTCTGCACATCTAACCTTTCAGGTACCTCTGGGCTGCAGCCTATACATTCAAATTATGTATGTCTCTGTATGTTATACACCTGTATTATGGTCAGAATCATGTTGATTGACTGACAGCAGTCAGTCTGATCATTGCTAATATGAACCAATATCACTGAACACCACTTTCAGTAATAATCACCACCTACTTAGTAAATATATATACTAAATCCATGGTCAGACTATACTAGTGTAAATTTACAACTGCAGTAATCACTAAAAGTATATTTCTATGATGTGAATTTGTACAAACTGCCTCCTTTGTTGCCTACTGTTATCGTTATGCATCTTAAGGAGGTACAGGCATATATGCGACTGCTGCAAAATGTATCAGGAGCGCATGTCTCCACATGGTCTTCTGTTGGAGGAACAAGCACAGAGATAGCATCTGCCTGATATTAGCAGGTCCCCTATGGCTGTTGATATCAGATTGCACCTGACACTGCCTGCAGTGCTACCAAGGGAGGGTTCAACTATGACATGGCCCTGTGGAGATAAGACTGTACGCAAAACATCAGCAGTGCATATGACCTTCCTGAAACTAAAAGCCTTGACCTGGCTCCCTTTGAGTCCCCAGCCCACACAGACTCTGACATTTGCATATGCCCACCCCAGGGGAGAGGCAGTGGGTTCATAGTGGTGCCACCTTAAGTGCAGCTCTGTATGTGATTTCTGTACATCACGCAGCATAAGTTAGTGGATGTGTATGTCAGTGAACCAGACACATACAGATGCTGCTGTCAGCATTATGGATATTGTGAGCATGATCTGTGGGTTCATATGCAGCACATGCACACAGTAAGGTATATAAGAACAAGAAGGGGAGATTATGATGATGATAAAGAGGAGGTTGCTGCTCAAGTCTCATGAGTGCGCTGATGGAGAGATATGGTTTACTGATGCAAGCTTTGCAGTCCATTGTCATAGGAAGGTGTGAAATGACTGACCACAAGTTACTGCTATGTACAATACACAGACCACTGGTGAGACATCTTCACTGTCAGCCATAGCAAGACAGCCAGTCACTTCCAGTCAGACAGCCTCACAGCAGTGAGTGGCATTATTATTTTGGGTCAACACTTGGGATCTCTCACCTGACTGCTCAAGAATATCATAGTTCTGTACCTTTATCACATGTGGGTCTGCTCATGGCACTTGTGCAGGCCATAGACAATAAATATGTGTGGGACCTGACATGAGACATGTCATCAAGGTGCATTTCCTAGATTTATGTTGTTCTGTATCCTCACTAATACCAACCTTAGTGGACTTGCCAGTAGTCAACTTCTTCCATGGAGGATGTAATTCCTGATCCCTCTCAAACTGCTAGCAGAGCAAGTGGCTATTAAATTCACCTACAATGACCCTACCCAATGTTAGTGCTGTTGTCACTATGTCTCCACAAACCACATGTGCTAGTAATTATGATTGTACCTTTCCCATCCCCATACCTGCATGGGCAACGTTAAGTTTGAAGCACAGTACGACCAAGCCATGCACTGCCTTGCATAGCCTAATTCTGATAATGCATTTATCATTTTATTTTATGCTGTTTTTGTCATGTCCCATAGCTGTGGACCAAATGCAGCTTCTTTACCAGTTGTAAAGTGTATTCCCTGATTTCCATCTTGCATGTAGTACCACTATTGCCTCTTCATTCCCAGACTCAACAGCCTGCTTTTCCACTGCTAGTCCATCTGGTATGTCAGACCTTCCTTGGATGTTTCCCTGTTGCTGTAGCTGTTGATACAGTGTAATATTACACTACATGGCACACTCAACAGTGATTTTGCTCCAGGTGTCTTGTGCATGTTGAAACCAGGCAGGTTAAGCATCCATTCAGTTGTCCAAGTACATGCTCCATGACATTATGTAATTCTGCATGGGTGTGTCATTTCTTTTCATGGTCTTGGAATTTTAGCTGAGGTAAACATCTATGGATCCAGTTATATCCAGCATGACCACCATTATGTGTGCCTACTCCCTGTTTGAATGGTACATCTATACACTGTCCTATGTGATCCATATATGTATACCCCTACTAACCAGAAGACACTGTGTGATGGTCAACCCCTCCTCATGCATCAGTGGTATTGGTCACTTGTGCCATATGTGTGAATCATGGGAATTGTTGGAATGCAGTATAGTCACATTATCTGTAATGTCTTGGGTACTACTCAACACCTGGCAGTTGGAGTAGAAACCCTTGTTATTCATGTGACTCAGATGTTCTAGATCAGCTGGAACCTTGATATCAATGTACATGTTGTCTGTACCTTCCAGGGCCTCAGAAAAATGGGCTCTTCTGTAAAACAGCCATACAGTGGTGGTTCTCGACTCTTTAGTCCTGGAAAACTAGATAGATACCTCCACATACTGTAACTTCATGCTGAGAAGGTATCACAGAATATTCAAAGCAAATGGTTTAAATATGTCTAACATGTATCATGTAGGTGACTGAAAGTTCTGTGTAACTAATGCTACACATAGTTTTGTGTCCACTGTGATGAGCAATCTACCTATCCCATTTAATTCCACTTTTGGATGACACAGTTCAACTAGTTAGTATATATATCCCTTTCTATCTGGTATTAGGCCACTGACTGCAGGTATATGAAGTGCTGGTTGGCAGGAAATTGACAATGTACAGTATCATGGACACTGGTTAAAATGGTGACTACTAACAGAAGTTTTTTGGGAAAAAGTGTCTGTTACTTCTAGCATACTCAAATCCTGGTGTTCAGAACAGGTCTGCACTGCAGCATGCTGCACCTGTTTCCTACACTTCTGAATCAGTTTACCATGTCTGATGTCATTATTATTATATTCTGTATGACATTCCTCCTTTCCATGTTCATAGGTTCATTGGTGCTGACACACCTGTTGATCTAAGAGGATCTTAACAAGTGTAGCCCTGCAGTAAATGGTCATTATGCACTGTATATCACTCACTTTTCTTCTTTTATAAATTCACAGGTAAGTACTAGGCTGCCCTTGGAAGCCATTTTAAGCCTAGTCAAGTTCCTTTCTGTGCTGGAAATAACCTATCCCATTTGGTTATAGATTGCTATTACCCAATCCATGGTCAATAATTACTGGGATCATATCACTGATAATTTAAGAGGACCCATATTTGGGATAAACCATTTAGGAGCTGTGACTGTCCCTGTCCATTAATAGAACAGGGTAAATTTTCTGTTTACTATCCATATATCCAAGTTGTACTTGAATATGGGTAGGGAAGAACTTTGTTTTATGTGGAAGGGAAGTCTGTTCCAGAGCAATGGTATCCTTTGCAGGATGTATCTGTACCTCCAAACCATTCTGTTGATGTTGCAGAAGAGGTTTAGTTCTCTAGACCAAGTATTTCTGATGACATTTCACTTGCTGATGTGCAGTGAATCCATCAATACTGGGTTGGAGGATGCATTTTATGCCTGAAGCTGGTCAACTCTTAGCAGTCTATATGGTACTGAATTGTAGTGACAGGGTTTTGAGTCAGTCCATTTAAGACATATTGTTTAGGCTCTGTATTCTTTTACTGTGGTATCTCTGTGGTTGTTCCAGTTGTTGCATGTGTCTGGACAGATACATGTCAAACAGGGCATTATATTCAATAACTGGCCTTATGAGGGCTGAGTAAAGGGGGACAAAGACATCCCTAGATCTAGACACAATCCCTTTGTTTATAATCTGTGCAATATAGGAAAACTTTCTTACAACAATGTTGACCAAATGTTAGGTCACTGTCCACATAAGTTTCCAAATCCTGAACAACTGGGTCAACTTTTAGGGTGCATTGTCTGTGTGGTAGTTCCCTGGGGTACATGACTTCCTAAAAGATACAATAATGCATTTTTTTAGTATTTAGTTTCAGTCAATGATTTTGGCACCAGTTACTTATTTGGGACAAGCCTTCCAGCAGGATGGCTAAGTCATTTGGGGATCCAATTACTGTTCCTAGGTTGTGGTTATCTACAAACTTAAGCAGCCAGAGCCCTTTGTTATTGGCTATTACTTCAGAAAAGTAGATGCCAAACAGGAGAGTTCCCAGCACAGAACCTAGGGGGACTCTACTGGTGACTGGTCTCTTTTGGAAGGCAACTTCCCTATTTTGATTTCTTGCATCCTGCCTGTGAGCCAGTCAGCAATCCAGCAGATGACACAGGTTTTTATTTCCAGTTTATTAAGCTTTTCTGCTATGATTGAGTGAGGAATTTTGTCAAAAGCTTTGGCCAGATTGAGGTATGCTCTGTGTACTGTTTTACCGTCATTCATTGCTTGGATCACCTTTTAAAAAAATCCACCAAGTTGAGTAAGCACAGCCTAACCTTGACAAATCCAAACTGAGATGGGTCCAGTGTTTGGAAGTTTCCTACGTTCTAAATTATTAAATTCCATAATAAGTCTTTATATGGCTTTGCATATTAGTCTGGTCCAACTTACGGGTCAGTAATTGCCTGGGTCTATGGAAGGTCCTCCCATATGCAGGGGAATGACTGTAGCTGTTCTCCATTCGCTAGGTACAAAACCTGTAAAAAGGCTGAGAATGAACAATGTTGTTTGGGGTGTGGCTTAATCTTTGTTTAGCTGCTAGGGGTGTGGCTAAATCATTGTGCAGCATTGCTGCATCTGAATCATCTACATCCTTCTCAGTGCCTCTGCCCACACTAATTTGCACTGCACCTTGTGGTGCATCTCTATGAATCCTAGCCTTAGCCATATGGTCTCTGTGATCCTCCTTTCCTAAAGGCTAAATATTTTAATAGCCTTAATATTTGTGGAATTCAAATGCTGAGGAATAGTCACATCATTTTTCTCTGAAGCATGAGGTAGCTTATCTATTTTGAAATTTCTCAACAGAAATGTGTTTTGTATTCCACCCCTTTTTAAGTATTTAAGTCTATTTTTATCAAAATATTGTTATGCGTTTCCATCTCCTGCACCCTGTCTTTTACAAATCAGTACTATTTTCTGTTGCTTGATAATGACAACTACTTGTTTAACTTCTAGTTGTTGAATAGTAGTAGTTAAATATATCTCACCTAAAAAGTTACATTCTGTACATAGCAATGAGTGCATTAAATACTTTTTTATAGGTTCATAGGTTCATAGGTAGGTACTAGGTTATTGGCCCTAGGGCCTATATAAGCCTAGCAAAACAGTACCCTGGCTTTTGCCACCCAAGAAAATTATTTTCCTGTGCCCCTGTCAAGCAGAGCCATAGAAGTGATCCCCGGAGTGAATTTCCTATCACCCATCCAATCATCAAAATTTTTCTTGAAGAGTGCTATGAGGAGCTTTGTTTGATATAGATAGGTAGTTTGTTCCAGAGTATGGGAAGTCTCTGAGACAGGAATTTATCCCTCCAGCATGTTCTGTTTATTGTGGTGACAAGGTTTAGGTCCCTAGAGCGTGTGGCTAGGAGGGATTGGGATTTCTTTACGTGGAGCATGACCAACAGCTCTGGGTTTTACATAGCTTTGTATGTTAGGTAGAGATCACCTCTGAGTAGGCGATATGTGATAGAGTAAAGCTGGAGTTTTTTGAGATGGTCTGCGTAGGGCATCTGTTTGCGGCTGGTAATCCTCTTTGTGAGGTATTTCTGTGGCCTTTCCAGTTGTTGTAGATGTCTTGTGAGGTACATACCAAAAGGGGCATTGTACTCTATAATGCGTCTAATGAGTGATGAGTAGAGGGGAACAATGACCTCTTTTTTCCTGGATAAGAAACCTTTTGTGATGAGGTGTGCCACGTAGAAGGATTTCCTGACTACTGTGGCGATGTGATTATCAAAGGAGAGACTACTTTCCATCTGTGTCCCAAGGTCTCTTATCACACTTTCGGTGTTAAGTAGACTACCACCTATGTGGTAGTTCATGGGTACAGAGTTTTTACCAAAAGGGATGACAATGCACTTTTTGGCATTGAGCTTAAGGCCATGGCTTTGACACCAAGCATCTGTCTCAGTGAGGCTCTTTTGTAAAATGTCCACATAGTTAGGAGATTTGATTATGGCTCCTAGTTTGCAGTCATCTACGAACTTTGTTAGCCAAAGACCTTCTGTGTTAGCCTGTACTTCAGAGAAGTAGATACCAAACAGGAGAGGACATAGGACTGAACCCTGTGGTACTCCACTTGTCACTGGTCTGAAGTTGGATTTAGAGTCTGCTACTTTCACAGTGTGGGTTCGGTCAGTGAGCCAGTTGGCAACCCATCTTGTGACATAGAGATTTATACCTAGTTTAGTGAGTTTGTCTATAATTCCAGAGTGGGGGGTGGTGTCGAAAGCCTTGGTGCAATCTAGATAGGCTGTGTGTACCACCTTACCCTCATCTGCAGCTTTGGTGACCACTTCAAAGAAGTCTATCAGATTTAGGAGACATGATCTGCCTTTTACAAACCTGAACTGGGTAGGGTCCAGAGTTTGGAGATAACCATTGTCATTGTTTATAAGTTCCATGAGGATATGCTTCATAGCCTTGCAGACCAGGCTCGTCAGGCTAATGGGGCAGTAGTTCCCGGGGTCCATGGTGGCTCCCCCTTTGTGGAGTGGGATAACTGTTGCTGTGCACCATTCAGTGGGTACAAAGCCTGAGGTGAGACTATGTTCTTATTTTCCGTGGATCCATGCTTTAGTTTGAAATTCACAGAGCTGTTCAGCTCTCAAAACAGTCACATCACACTATTGTATTTTATTTGAATTTGTTAACCGGACTAGAGCTATTGTGCCACAGGTAGAAAAAAAAATTATATATATATATATATATATATATATATATATATATATATATATATATATATATATAGGTCTACCTCATTTCATTGAAAACTCATTTCACTGAAACCCATTTGATAGAAGTCTCATTTCACTGAAAATCAATTCCCTGAGCACAGTTCACTGAAAACTCACTTCACTGAAAACTCATTTGACTGAAACTCATTTTGTCGAAAGTTATAAGCCCTCTTCCTCACTGTAGTGCGACCCTGGAGTTAGTAAGGGGGTGTGTGTGAAGTGTTCCTTTTATAATGCTTACTCTTAATTTCTTATTACATCCAGTGTGAGCATTAAAAATGCTATAAATATCCTTGGGTCTTCTGGTTGTGGCATTATTGAAGCTGAATGGGGAAACTGGGACTCTACTACACCTTGTTGTTTAATAGAACAAAAAGCGAACTCTTAGCAAAATATTTTAACTTTACATTGGTGATCTCTGTATCACTGCTCAGTGAATAATCTTAAAGCTGAAAGGAAGAAAACCATCAAACAAAATCTGCCAAGGATACTGAAAGCTCATCATCTTGCATGACCTTTCCAGCTATGGAGCCTAAGCTGAACAGCACTGTCTACAAGGATTTTATGTCATAAGCAGTGCATGGAATCAATCTTGCTGAGATGATAATGAGTTATAAACCAGAATATTTAAGATCTGATAAACAAACAGTGAAAACATGTTTACAATCATTTGTCTTTCAGTACCTCATTTCCAGCAGAAAATAAATAGTCTGAGTCAAGCAGGATATTAGAAGCCAAGACTGATTAAACTGAGGAAAAGCTGCCCATATGTGGCAGGTACAATTCACTGCATAAATATTCATTTAGTTGCCATTCCAAAAAAATTGGAAGTTGGTAGCTGTGTTAAGTCCCATCTCATTGAATAGACATCTGGGGCCTGTCTCTACAGATTGAAAGATGTCTTTACTGAGTTACCCATTGTTTTTTCTTGTCTCTTATCCCTTTTTCCTGTTACCCCACAAGTATGACTTCCATTTTGAGTCCTTTTCCTCTTAACACTGTTGTAGTACTTCCTAAGCCTGGAGCTCATTCCCACATTTCTGTTTGTTTTCTATTTGTTTTGATACCTTGCTATGCATTCCATTAACCCAATGGATTATTTGTTGTTGGTGTTGCCTAGAAGGTGCTCACAACAGGCCCTCCTGATTATTAGTCACATCAGTAATAACAGGATCAAGCTTAAATCTCAGAGTCTGCCAGAAACCTCATATACTCTGGGTATCACAGAGCCTTGGATAACTGACCCCTCCTGTCTGCCAAATTACATTTAGATTAAATTTAATCTATCTTAATTGTTTCATGTCGATCTGACCTAGTGGCACAATAGGTTATGGTGCTGTCTTCCAGGTTAAAAACAAATGTAACATGCAAGTACTCTCCATAAAATGTGAACGCCACATGTGACGATGCCCTAATTGGGTCCTGGTTCAACTTCTGTTAGGATGACATACCATTCAGCAGATTGGTGTGATTTACATATCATCCCCTCACCCAAAATTCTGTCAGAAGCAGTATTGTAAGAGAGAGGCTTGAAAATAATTAGGAGTAATATCTCTCATAGATAATTTAATAGTAATTGAAAAAAATCTAAGTAAGTTGCAGCAACAAAGAGTGCTGTCATTGGCTCACCTAATGTAAGAAGGGTTTTAGATCCCACCATCCTGACAAATATGATTACAACCTAATAGTGACTCATATAGGGATGAATGACCAAGGGAACATGTGGGATATAATTGCTCTTGATTTGCATATGTCTGAGGCAGTGAAGACACTGGTCTTGAGTGGTATTTTGCCTTCATCCAAAATGATGCTGAGATTTAAAGACAAGCTAATTGGCTTTAATAACTGGCTATGTAGTTGGTGTCATTCTAGGGGGATCCAGTATGTGTCATCTTGGGATAAGATGGCTGACAAGACTTCCTGCTTTGCCAGGGATGGTCTGTACCTTTCTTATGAAGGCTTTTGCATTCTGGCTAAAGCCTTTGCTGCCCACCTTAGTGCCTTTTTTTAGCGAGAGTCCATCTAATGGACATTCCAACCTGGTAAATTTTAACATGGAGCACATTAATGTGGCTCTACTGAGTTCCAGGAGTCGTAAAAAATATATGTCCAAACTTAAGGCTCTCCTGCACCTTGAACATATTCTTATATGTCTAGTAACATATACATGGTTTCAGAGCAATGAAAGCAGTCCTTCTATTCCTGGGTACAATGCTTATCACATTTTCTGACCTACTCACAGTTGTATCAGTATTTGTCAAAGATATCATCACCCCATGACAGATTCCTTGGGACACCACATTTGGACTCCTAGAAGTCCAAATCATCATAAACAAGACAGATTGCCAATTTATAGCTAGCTATTAAGCACCCTCTATGTCCCCATCTGAACATCATAGTTATCTTAACATATTACTGGAAATTCCCATTAAACCCACAACCTTTCTACTAGGGGACTTCAGCTATCAGTGAATAAATTGGTTCACCTAGACTGCAAATGGTCATTATGCCCTGTGCTTCCTTAACATTATTTACTTATTTACTGACATCTGTTTACCAGGAAAGTCTGACTGGGCAGAGGTGCTATTTTTCAGTGGAGGCTCTTGGAGAAAAGTTCCAAGAATAAATAATAAATATACTACTACTACTACTAATAATAATAATAATAATAATAATAATAATAATAATAATACATGCTAAGTCTCTTAACCAGATAGTTAACCATCCTATTAGAAGTCTGAATATCCTGGATCTAGCCCTAACAAATAATGACTATTTCTTGCACGGCTCCATATGTATCATCATGTTTTGTTAAATCAAGACCATAATTTAGTGACCATTTCCTTTAAAACTGGTGGTGCTTTCCCTGTAAATAGCTCTGTGTTAAGGGAACTTCTCAAAAGAAAACCACCTTCTATTACTTGGGTTAAATACATTTTGTTGTCAACCTCCTCCAAAGGATCCCATTGCTCAAGCTGCTTCCCATGCCTCTGACTTCTACTCCCACGTAAATAATTGTATTGAGAAGGCAGTCTCAGTCTGCAACAAATATAATGAGAAATTTAAAATCAAAATCCTTTGGTACAATACCCACATAAATAAATTATATATAAAGAGAAAGAGACCACTCAATGCTTCTAAAAGGTCTCATTTTGTCTACCTTAAGGGCACACTTAAGGAAGCTAACTTAAGAGAACTATTAAGGAGCTCAAAGCTGAGCATGCACTTAAAATAGGCAATAACACCTGAAATAACTACAAATCATTCTTTAAGGAAGTTAAGAACTAATATCCAACAATGTTTGGAGCTAGTCCACAATAATACAACACTGTATGATGTAAAGGAAATAGCTAATATCCTAGCTTACAGATTTAAAGGAATGTTTACTCCACCCACAGTTATAGCTATTCTACAGATTCCATAATGCCAGCCACCACTTTAATTGCTATGGAAAAAATTCCCACACCCCTCTCAAACACTAAGTATGTCATCCATGGACCCTGATAATCCACCAGGCATCCTGATTCTTTCTGAACTCCTACTTAACCTCTATAATTTGAAGTCCACTAGTAACGTTTCTAAAGCCTAAAAAACAGCCATTGTAATGACATTACACAAAGATTGCCCAGCCATGGACCCTGGTAACTATAGACCTATTAGTCTCACTAGCCTCCTGCGTAATTCTATGGAGCATATTATCTCTGACCTCATTAATTTGGACATTAAACATCTCTTATCCTTGGACCCTCATCAATTCAGCTTTGTCAAAGGAAGCTCCTGCCTCCTTAGCCTCATTAGTTGCTCCAAAAAAGTAACCAAAGCATCAGATAGTAATTATGCAGTGCATGCAGCACATCTAGGCCTGGCTGATATCTTTAACACTATTCCCCATGAAAACAATATTGATAAAATTGTAAATCAGAATTTATATGCACATATGTGTCATATGTTTAGATAAATACATGCCAAAAGGTGTGTTATATTCAGTAATTTGTCTGATAAGATATGGGTAAAGGAGACTTAAGACTTCTTTGGATCAATTTGGGATGGCTTTGGAAATCAGGTGAGCCAGATAAAAAGCTTTCTGAATTACTATGGAGACATGCTAGTCCTATTTTTATATTATGCGGTGGACAGCTAATTGGTTGTCTGATTGAAAAAAAAACATGTGTTTATAGTCACAGATGCTACTTCTGAAACCCAAAAATAATTTCCAGTGGTGTACCACAAGGCTCAGTTTCGGCCCTCTCCTATTTGACATGTATTATCATTCTTGGACTATGGTTGCGTTTGACTGTAAATTGGGAATGTTATTTGATCTTCAGCTGACTCACAACTGCTCCATCATGGATTAGACTATCCCCGGGATTCATGAAGCTTGCGCCAGGTGCAGACATAGCGTCGGTGTTCTAACACCAAATATGGCCGCAGAGCGATTCAGGTACGACCTGTTTCCACATGCACTACCTGCGTAAGCTACACCCGCACAACTCCCGAGTCCTGTATGCAAATTACCCCATGTGTAGCAGTGTAGCATGCAAATGAAGGTATGTAGTGATCCAGGAAGTGCTGCAGGCATAGTGTAAGCATGCAGAAATGTAAACTGTAGAAAATGGTTTACATTTTTGCAAACATAAAATCGGAGCCATGATAGCCGACCAAACACATGTATTATATTGTTAATACATGCCAATGGCTAAATATATAGCCATTGGCATATAAAAATATGTATAAAATATAAAATTAACATTTAATATATATAGTCACACTATCGCGACATGGAAGCGCAGGGCAGCGGTGCGCAAAGGGGATTGCAAGGAAAATATAAAAATATAGAATAAAACTGCAATAAAACACATATCATGATTTCCCCATAATAGTGAATGGCAGGCATGCTACACCATACTATGGCACAAGGGTTGCTAAGGGGCAGTGACAGTGTTATGCATGGTAGCTAGGAATTAGTAGGCAATGCCATGCAAATGAGAGGAGTAATAGTGAATCACAGATTCCCTGCTGGTGTAAGGATGCACCTCACAGCGTAGTGTTATAACACCGAGGTGTGCCCTTGAGATAAAGATGACATCAAGAGAGGGGTGTGTCGCCATTGCTGTAAGTACATTGGAGCATTGCTAAACCGGTTTGCCCCTAGCTAGGCAAAGCTGAAGGATAGGGGTGTGTTGAACTGGCCATAGCTATGCTTAGCTGAGAGTACACAAGGTAACTGAGTATGCATGTGAACGTTTATGAAAACGTACATAAACCTAGTAAACGGGTTTGTGTGGTGCGCGCTGCAGCTGAAACAGGAAGGATATAGGAAAGAAATAAGGAAATGCTGCAGCAGTGAAATTGGAGTACAAATGACTAATTAACACCTAGGAGCCTACAGAGGGCCATTGACAACAGCTAACAAAGCTGCAAGCAGCTACCTGTAGAACAGTAAAGGTGAGGGGCTGTACTGCTAAGAAAAAAGTAAAGTGTCAAAGCAGAACAAAGCCGATTTGCAGTATATCAGCTACAAGGCACATTTTGCCATGACTGGGTAGGGAAAGTACAAAACAAGAATGGCCGCAGGTGGATGCATGCTGATAATGGGAGGAGTTCCAGGTTTAAAAGTGAATTAAAGGGCAACAGATTAATCAAGGCAGGCAAGCAGATCTCCACAGTAAAGGCCCCACACTTGCAGTACTCATTGCAAAACCCATAATTAAGACACGCTGCAGCTGGAATAGCTCATACACACCAACTGACATCAGTATCCATAGCACAATAGTATAAAGTGTGAAAGCACCTCACACACATTTGAGTATTCCCATACACTCTGCACCAGTGGTGTATAGAGATGGGAAACTTTTAGTATGTACATGTTAGGGGCTGCCATAACTTTGATTCACCAGCATGTGTTGGAGAGTGAAGGTGGTGTGGAGGATGATGCACACGACCACCTCAGGCACCAGAGGAGGAGGAGAGTGTTCAGACCCAGGGTAACCAACAAGAGGCTACATGATCTGGAGATAGTAGAGCATTACAGGGTGGACAGGGACATCATACAGCAACTTGTGGAGCTGTGCTAGCCACGCCTCAGAGCCAGAAGAAACAGAGGGGAACCCATCCCAGTGGATACAAAGGTATGCGTAAGCCTGAGAATACTAGCTACAGGTACCTTTCAAAGACCAACTGGGGATATCATGGAGATCTCACAGGCATCAGCATCCAGGTACTACACCAGTTCCTGGATGTTATGTACTACACCAGTTCCTGGATGTCATGTTACCACATGCCAATGAGCACATATACTTCCCCTGAATGCAGTAGGACTTGGCCAGCAATATGTGTCTCTTCCACCGTGTGGCAGAATACCTGGAGGTACTGGGTGCAATAGACTGCATGCACATACACATTAAGTCACCACCCGGTGAGCAGGGTAGGCACTACATAAACTGCAAGGGATACCCCTCCATCAACTGCCAGGTCATTTGCAATGCCCAGGGCATTATCATGGATGTGTGTGCTGGCAGCCCTGGAAGATATCACGACTCCCACATCTGGCATGCCTCACAGCTGTATCAGTTATTTGCCAGGGGGGACATCCCAATTGGCCACCTGGTGGGGGATGCTGGCTATGCACTGGAACCATGGATGATGACTTCCATCAGAAATGCACACACACCCATGCAGAAATGCCATAATGAGGCACACGCACAAACCAGAATCATCATAGATGCATGTGTTTGGGATGCTGAAATCACGGTTCCATTGCTTGGACAAATCTGGTGGAGCCTTGCAGTACTCTCCAGGCATGTGTGCCCACATCTTCATAGTATGTGCTATGCTACACAATATGGTCCTGCGGAAACAGCTGCAGCAGGGTCAGAATGATGAAGGCCCTCACAGCCCACCACCATTGCCAAGGACCCCACAGGCACAGAGGTACTCAGCCCACTAACACCCTGAGCCAGCCCCAGTAGGCATATGGAGGCACGCCCAGTATGCCCATGCCTTGGCAAAGAGGGAACGTATAGCACACACACTGACAGTGTAGGCACCTAGGGACTGACACGTTTCTCCAACTGCACACACAGTAAAATGGATGGCACACACACAAGACTACCTGTAAACTGTCATGTATAGGCAGTCTACTGTGTGCATCCAACATAGGCAGCCCTCAATTATTGCACACACAACAGCCATTGGCACAAGGTAAGTCAACACTTGAACAGTAAATTAAGTTATCAGCATGTGCTGATACTGTATGTATAGATTCATAGGTAGGTACTTGGCCAACTGCCAGAGACCATTCATAAACCCAGCCAAAATGTGTCAGCTTTTGCCACCCCATTGATTCATTAACTGTCCCTCTGTGGAGCAGAGCCAATGCCGGGATCCCTGGGATGCAGCTACTGTTCTCCATCCACTCTTCAAGGTTTCTCTTGCAGAGTGTTAGTGAGGGGCTCTAAATAATGTAGTTAGGGATGTTGTTCCAAAGTATGGGGAGTGTCTGTGACAGGAATCTGTCCCTCCAGCATCTTCTAGTTATTGTTTTGGCAAGGTACATCTCACTACAGTGTGTGGCTCACTGTGACATGGATTCCCATAGGTGGAGCATATCCATTAAGCCTGAGTTCGACATGGCTGTGTTGGCCAGTGGAGATAATCTCTGGGTAAACGAGATGCCACTGAGTAAAGCAGGAGTTTATTCAGTCTGGCTGCATAGGCCATATGTTGGAGGCCAGTATTCCCCTTGGCGAGGTACATTCATGGACCTCCCAGCTGTTGGAAGTGTCTTCTGAGGTACATCCCAAATGTGTTATTATACCCTATGATGGGACTGATGAGTGATGAGTAAAGAGGCACTATAACCCCAGTATGTCTGGATGGCAATCCTTTAGCAATCAGATGGCCTACATAGAAGGATGTCCTAACTACTGTGGAGATATGATTGTCAAAGGGGAGATCACTATCTACTTTAGTCCCCAGATACCCCATTACCCCATCCATACTAAAGTGGCTGCCACTTATGTGTTAATATGTGGGTGCTTAATATTTCACAATGGAATGACCATGCAGTTAGTGGCACTTGGCTGGAGGCCGTGATGTTGACACCCTGCGACTGTCTATGTGAGGCCCCTAGAGGGATGCCTGTGTCAGCTGGTCTATCAGTCATGGCTCCCAGTTCCCAGTCATTGTCAAACATGGTCTGCCATATTCCACCTGTGTTTGCCTGTACCTGTGAGAAGTATATGCCAAACAGTAGGGCTCCCAGGACTGAGTCATGTGGGACACCAGTCATGACTGGTCAAGAGTTGGACCTGCAGATAGCAAGTCGTACCATGTGGGTTGTGTGTGTAAGACCATTGGCAACCCAACCTGTGATGTATGGGTGTATGTACAGGCTGGTGTGTTTATCAATAACACCTGAGTGGGGCATGGTGTCAAAAGCCTTGGCAAGGTCCAGGTCATATGTGTGAACCACCTCCCCCATCATCTAATGTCTTGGTGACTGTATGTAAGACGTCAAACATGTTCAATAGGCATGAACTGCACTCAACCAAGCTGACCTGAGTTGGGTCTCGTGTTCAGAGGTTACCAATGTCTTTTTTAATGATTGCCATGAGGATGCGATCCATACCATTGCAGACCAGGCTAGTCAGGCTTATGGGGTGGTAGTTACCATGGTCAGTTGTGATTCCACCTTCATGGAGTGGAATAACCGTTGCCATATGCCATTGTATGGGCATGTAGCCTGTGGAGAGGCTGAGGTTGGAAAGCTTAATTAGGTGGGGAGGTCAGGTTGTCTTGTACAGTTTGCAAGATGCACTCTGGGACAACATCTGCCTCCACTGATGTTGTGTTTTGCTGTTAGAGAGGGCCATTTCCACCTGGATGTCTCTGATGTGTGGGATACTGTACCTTTCGGGTAGTGTTGTGGGCTCTTTAGGGGGTGAAGTATGCACTGTATGTATCTGCAAGGATGTTGGTGATATCAGTAGGTTCAGCATATTTTGTGCTATATTTCACCAGCACAGTGCAAATCTGTGTGTCACCACTTAGTTCTTTGACATAGCCAAAGAAGGCTTTGTGGTTATCTTTCGAATCCTTGCGTATTCTCCTGCTGATGTTAGCCTTGGATGATGTCATGAGGGACCTACGTATCATACTAATAGTGGTCACGGATGTCTGCCCTTTGTGGGATTTGCTGTTTGTCTGGAACACTGTCCTACTTCTGTAGTATAGCCTGTTTATTGCAGATGTCCACCAGACTGGTGTCCTTGTCTAGGAGGAGTGAGTCTTAGTTTACTAGTGATGGCATGATCCATACATCCATGTAGGTGCTTATAGACTGCATTTGTAAATATGTCTGCATCTTGAGCAGTGTTTCCTCTTAGCGTGGGGGCTGTGAAACCCCCCACCCCTGTCACTAGTAGTGTAAATTTAGCTGTAGGACAGGTATACACTGTGGTATCTGTGGGTGGGGGAGATGCTTGGGTGTGGAAACAGTGAATAGTTCATGGTCAGATATATCCAGTGACCGGTTAACCTCCACTGTTGTGCACCTGTTGCCATGTTGGTGATGACCACTTCTAGTATGTTTTCACCCCTCATTAGGGAGGTTACCACCTGATACAGGGCATATGAGGTGATAAATTCCAGGAAGTGCTGGGCCTGGAATTAAGTACTGGAGTAAGTTTCCCAGTTAATGGTATGATAGTTGACATCAACCAATGTCAGGGTGTGCGTTAGGACTGTCATGTTCTCCACTGTCTCCAGGTAGGAGGAGTGGAGGTTATGGGTCATGGAGAGTGATCTGTAGCAGGTCACAGTTTACATTGCAGTTGTGGCTTATGTTAGCAGCACATGGATGATCTCAGAGGTATCATACTGCCCCACTAACCTGGAGGTGTAGGTATCCCTGATGAATATGGTTACACCCCCTCCATGTCTATGTCAGTCCATGTTCTGTGGCTGAAATGTGTGGTATGGGTTGTAGTCTGGTAGTGCTGGTGTGCTCTCAGGAGCCTTAAGACAGATCTCAGTTACTGCACAGATGTTGATGTTGTCCATCCTGAGGAGTGCTGTTTGTGCATGCATGTTGTGATCACAACCCCTGGTGTTGAGTAACATAACCCTCATTGATTCTGCTGTTGTGCTGGTTACGGAGCTGGTATTCACCTTCGAGACTCTCCTTAATAAGGCACCATGGGGGCGCCAATAGCCTTGGCCAGTATTCCAAATCCTAAGGCTGACACATAGGCCAGTATGGTATTGCTGCATGCATGTTCCCCATCTGTGCTTGTTTTTCATCTCTCCTGTAGATAACCTACTGGTAAGCAATAGAAAGCCTTAAACTTATACAGTTCTTCTAGCTTCCAAGATAGGCTTTTGGAGTGACTAAGTATCAATGTTCTGTATGTTTTTGCTGTAATTAACTGTTTCCTGACTACATGGTGATTTCTCACTGTATATTATGATCTGAAGGTCTGTTTATTCCCATATTATGGCTGGGATGGCCTGCACTTTAGAGGTTCACAGATAGCCTACCACCTATCTGCCCAAGGGCAATTAGAAGCCTAGCTACAGTGTGCTGGCTTTCTCCCCACCATTGATGAAGTAACTGAGCCTCTCTCAAGCATAGCCAATGAAGCAATTCCAGGCAGAGTTGCTGGAAGCTGTTGAAGACTGGGGTTCTAGAGGGTGAGAGAGGCACTTAGTGATTTAAAGAGGGCATGTTAATGTGACAGTTCAACACCATTCAATTTCACCAACAGGTCTCGCAGCTATCAAACTGGACAGGTTCCCCCACCCCCTGGCTGTATGGTTCTGGGACACATGATCTCAGGGGTGTATGGTCTGTTACCCATTCACACAACAAGGTTTCCCTTGAAGTGTGTCAGTGCGGGGCTAAGCCTAATGTAGTTAGGAATGTAATGTATTGTCTCACAGTACATTTGTTATATGTTGTTATTTCAAGAGTAAGTGAAGCTCAGTGGGTTTGGGGGCCTCCGCCCTTTGCTTAGCCTAGCTTACACATAGAAATCATCTAAATAGGAAATAGGCAGAAGCAACGTTAATGTCAACAGTGTAATAGTTACAGCATCTACATAGTATCTGTGCATTCAAGATCCCAATCCCGATAAAGGCAGGGATGTTTATCATGTTCAAAAGTATACCTTAACCACAGCTTGCATATATAGGTAGTAATCGTCTGTATAATAAACATTCGAAACACCCATATAAACCCATGTGTGCTGGAGAGTACAGTCAACAGAGAATGTAATGTTATGTCAGCACATAGTGAGATGTTACTTCACTGACATGTATATATCCTGAGTAGTTAGCGGATGTGGCCATGTTTGCACGCACAGGTTATACGTTACAAAGTTTGCTTAACTGTGTTTAACCATGCTATAACGTCACACAAACACTTTAGACATGCTTACAACTGCTTAAATGAGCCTTATTCTGGAGTAAAAAACATTTGTAAAGTATCACAGGTGTTGAACCCTGGAACATGCAGACTATAGTCATGGGACTTACCACTAAGCCATCTGAGATGTATACATGTTTCACGGTCTTGAGACTACACATTATACCATATGCATTCCACTGTAATGATCACAAATGGGACAGTCACTTTGTGTACATATGTACAGTACATTGTAATGTACTGTAGTTTGTGAACCAACACATTCCAGTCTACATATGTATTACTGTTACAAATTAATAGGAGATATATATATATATATATATATATATTACTGCGGTGGTGGTGCTGCGGTAGCATTGTCGCCTCACAGTAAAACGCTGTCCTGTTCGATTCTCAGCTAGAGCGTCTTCTGTGTGGAGACATGTGTGAATGGGCGTACCTTCATTGAAGGTTGTGCTGGCAACTCGGCACATAAAAATCTACTGCTAATCATTAGCGGACTGGAGTACCGCTGTGGCGACCCCTAACCGGGAAAAGCCAAAAGACACAACAAATATATATATATATATATATATATATATATATATATATATATATATATATATATATATATAAACATTTATGAACACACTTCGTGACACAGAAGCACTGCAAAGGAATTGGAGTGTACACAAAACACATGCGGCTCTGGTATTATAACTATTAATATTAACCTAATTCACCATAGAGGGGATGGTTGTTGTGTATGTGAAGATAGGGATGGGGAGGAATGATGGGTAATGAAATCATGCATTAAGGAGGGCCTGGGTCGGATGTTCAATAAGTGAACTGGAGTATGGGGACAATATAAAAAGGACACAAAACAAGAACCCATCTCATCCATAATACACCCTGTCAGGTCACATTGCAACACCTAATTTCACAAACATATGAACATTAACATGTATCATACATATGTACACCGACTGACTGTACATTTGTTTTCAGTACTGAGGAATGCCTGTAGTAAAATGTATATTCTAAACACCATAACATCTGTACATATCTCAGATGCCTTAGTGGTAAAATCAGTGACTGTGGTGTTAATGGTCCCGGGTTCAAGGGCTGTTAAGATATTTTGAGGGTCAGAAAAAGGGGTGTTGGATGTAGATGGATTAAAGCACTCTTAAGCAGTTGTAAGTGGGTTTCCACAGATTTGCACGACGGTAAGCGGTGCTGAAACACAGTAAACGGAGAAGCACCTCACAGGTTTAACCTTTGCTTAACGTCACGCAGACCACGGGCAAACCTACTTACAATTGCTTAAATGTGCGTTATTCACACTTTCCCTACCAGTGCCTACTCTGAGAGGTAAAGTAATAACACCATCCAGGATTAGAACCCATAACCATGTACTCCATCCTCAGAGTAACCTAACACGAAGTTACCTGGGATGTACCTATCCCAGTTGTGTATGCAGACAGGTTAAAACACAAAAGGGAGGAATGTGTTGAAATAGGACAACCCACCATGTACTCAATGAAAGGTGTATGCTTTAATATATATATATATATATATATATATATATATATATATATATATATATATATATATATATATATAGAGAGAGAGAGATACATAGAGACATGTCGATATATATAGGTCTACATATATATGTAGATATATGAAAGGTTAAAAACATCTACACATCTATCGAGGTACAGATAAACTTATGCAATAATATATATATCTATATACATATATATATATATATATATATATATATATATATATATATATATATATATATATATATATATATATATATATATATATATATATATATATATATATATATATATACACATATATATATATATATATATATATATATATATATATATATATATATATATATATATATATATATATATATATATATATATATATATATATATATACACACACACACACACACACACACACACACACACACACACACACACACACACACACGTGTGTAGACAGCATCCAAAGTGTTCATATCTGAGTATAACATGGACCATAGCAATCACACATCCCCCCACCCAAACAATATGAACATAACATATGAAGAGTATATGCCAATACACTATTACAAATATGTTCTATGAACACAGTCACCAACACAACTGCAGTGACTGCAAATATCAATGACAGAAATACACAGACAGCTTTCATTTTGCAAAATGTTATTACCTTCCAATGTATTGCCAAAAGGATTCAAGGACTAACAGTACCTGCACGCTATACAGGAAGCATTTAACAGTGCCTTAATGAATCAGCCTGCAATTACCATAGTATTAGTCCACTAAGGGATAGGTGTTCACATAGAGAAAGAACACCCACACACATATAGACGTTGCATGAAAGGGGTTCCTACACACCTGCATGTACTATGTACACCCACCAACATCTACCCTACAACCAAAATAATTACATCATTACATACTGTCATACCATAACCAATTATTTAACTACTGTACAACATCTGCTGAAACCTTAACATACCTGGACACAGAAACACTACCATGGCCCTATGTGAAATAGTTGCTGTTATACAATTGAACAGTTGCTGATGTAACAGGGTTTGTATGAACTAATCCCGTTTCTGAGGGTTGAAAGGTTCGTACACCAGGAAGTGTTACCGATTACTGATTATCAGCACAGCATGATACACAGTAACACCAAGCTAAATATGTCTGGTAAGCACACTGTAAACCCCCTAACATTTTATGCATAGCTATGCAGCCTTGAGCTGGTCAAACAACCTGGCCAGACTGAAACATATGCAGAAGTATTAGGTGCAGACAAACCCTGCAGAAGTAGCAATGTTCAGAAATATAACAGCAGTACTCACATTTAGACCAAATCCTCTAGGCATTACACACAATATATTAGAGTTTGTCTCCATACAGCTGTTGAAATAGATTCCAAACAACACTTCCAGGCTGTCTTCCTCACAAGTAAGGCAAAGGGACAATGCCCAAGTGGAGTACTCAGTTATACTCCACTGTAGCCATGGTGTTGGGTAAGGCAGTAGCAGCGCAGCTGATGTGCATGTAATTAGCTACTTAGGAACACCAATTGGTCATCGGGATAGTGCATGTTACTGATCTGTAACTATAAAAGGTTGCCTTGTCACACATTCAAACCATCTGTATCTACCTGTAGGACAGTGCAAAACAATGAAAGATGAACCAAAAACAAGTATTATACAATTCAATAACACCTGCAATTGCTAAGAAGGTATGTATAACATGTAGTATGTCTGTGTATATAGTACTTGTTCTGTAAGAATTACAGTGTAATCAATGCATATACTGGAAATAGCTATCTTACAGTGATGTATTGTTGAGCAGTAGTAATGCTTGTAGTATTCTATGTGTGTACTGCTGTAGGCCACAAGGCAAACTCTGCATCCACCACAAGGGATAATATGGGCTTGGAACTCACCAATTCACTTCCAGCCACTGTTAGTGTCAGGATTGGTCTAACAAGTATGTGCTATAACAGGGGATAGTATATGTCGAAATATTGTAACAGTCGACATATGTATGGGTGTATAAGTAAGATGAACATGTCAAAGGTGGACTTACCGTGCAAATATGGTGTGCATTGTGGGATATTGTGCCAATAACTGTGTAATGTACAGTTTTTTAGGCAGATCTGTATTCCATTCTACATAGCAGTTCTGTTATGTTATGCAAACAGTAGTTATGTCTATTGGCAATTACAATACTCAGTAACAGGATACACATCATTTGTATTCATCTGACAGTTTAGCAGCATGATAACAAAGATAATTGGAAGAGCTAGGTAACTATCCATGCACATAACACATGTAATATCAAACTCTCTAGTATCGTTTGCAAGCAGTAACAGCTGTGCATGTGTACATGTTATGCAAATGTGTAGTGACCCTTTTTACAGGGCTGGTCCTCTTTAGTATTGTTTGCAAGCAACAACAGCTGTGCATGTGTGCATGTTATGCAAATGTGCAATGACCCTTGTTACAGGGCTGGACCTCTCTAGTATCATTTGCAAGCAATAACAGCTGTGCATGTGTACATGTTATGCAAATGTGTAGTGACCCTTGTTACAGGGCTGATCCTTTCTAGTGTTGTTTGCAAGCAATAACAGCTGTGCATGTGTACATGTTATGCAAATGTGTGGTGACCCTTGTTACAGGGCTGGGCCAAATGGCTATGTGCACACCTACATAGAGTGGATATTGAGAGTAGAGACACACTGGTTGAACCACCAGGTTTGTGTAGCTTAACCTCTCATTGCCAACCTAACAGCCACTTGCACATACTGTATGTAAGGTAGTGCACAGTACTGGCAGTGAAACAGGTTGCATATCCTCTTTAACTCCAGTGTAACATTTGCAGTTGGAGTGTAAGATGTAGGAAACAGCTGCCCATGTCTAATAGTCGCTCCATAGGTGATGGCTTACACTATCTGATTATATCCTGATCATGTTGATAGTGGCATCAGAGTCTATTGATACATGACTCTGTTTGGAGAGTGGGTGCCTGTGCCCAACAGAGCTCATGGTCCTGGTGTATATGTGAGTATATACCCAGAGAAGGAAACAGACCTGTAGACACTTGCATCATCTGTAATCAACTAACAGGATGTGATGTGCTCCTCAGAGGAAGATTGCTGCTAAAGGTAGCTACAATGTTTCCATAATAGCCAGTCTTGTCACATCCATAACACAAATATTTACACGTGAGCCTCACTGTCTAAAACATCTTCATAAGCAATAAGTAAACTAAATACAGTACTTGGTACTTGTAGTACTGAATGCTCATGCAGGCATGTCCACTAGTCAGCTACTGGTGTTTACTAATGTCAGCTTTGTGTATGTGGCCATCCTGGGGGAATGTAATCTCTATGCCATGTACACTGCCAAACCCACCTAACACCATGCTCCACACATTGTTTGGAATGCAGCTACAGGGGTAAGCTAGAAGGCAGCCCAGACCACAGCCATGACTGGACTGGACAGTCATGAGATGTAGGTTAACACATGCATCTCATCATCACAACCAACACATACCCTTACCAGAACACAGTAGGGACACTCACACACACTACCAAAAATCACACACATTCACAGATGTTTCTAAGTAACTGGCCAAACAAGTGACCTCCCAAGCTGGAAGAGACAGACAACAAAATACACAAACTGCATGACATAGTTTGCATAGTTGTGCCACACCTCAGATCACGTGGCTGGAAACATGCCCAACAGTACTCATTTGGGAATGCAAACTCTAGCACTGTGTTACACACCAAGCTATATGAGGGCAAACATAATGTCAGCTGCCTGTCTGCCATTATTAGCCACATACCCATACACTCAGACCACCTTTTGAACTATACACATGGCTTTGGCATATTCCATGTTGTTGTGCAAGACCTGTGATGTAAAAGCCTGGACTGCATGGAAACACATGTAGGAACTGTCAGGTCTTGTAGCCCATGCAGGTATGTTCCAAGGCCTGGGTAGCATCCCGCCATTGGCCAGAATGATACTGCAGTACAGGGACAAAAGGATTGTATTCCACAATTGTCTAATGTAGTGGTGCAAGTCAAAGGGTATCCAGTATCTGTCTGCCTGGGATATCATGGTTGACAGACCATGATGCTTTGCCAGACAGGGTCTGCACCTGTCACACCAGGGAATCTGGATACTGCCTAGGGCTCATGCTTCCCCTATAGTGCTTCATCATGCACAGTTCAAGTGAAGGTCCACTGCTGTTACAGGGACAGCCAAGCAATAAACTGCGGATCTCACCCCACAATGATACATGTCATAAACATTGTATGGACATGCATATGTCAATTTCTAACATGAAGAACATATCTGTGCAGTGGCTGAGATATGGTTTAACACTCAGTTGAGCACACCTGCATGACCATGTTATAACACATACCTCACCTCTTGCCCATTATTCTTTATTGGAACACACGGGCCGCAGGTGTGTCCATATTCCTGAACGATATGTACACCCCCACACTATTTGCACTTGCATAACTTCAGATGCATTATGCTGAGCAACTACCTTTGTGCCAAACTGGAATTCAAATTGCACCTTGCGACAGATCACCCACCATGCTGCGGATTTCCCAACTGTCATAATGTGCTGTAATGGGGAAGATTAGGTCTGAAACAGAAAACCATAATAATGGCTACTCTTAACTGTTCCATTATGAACTGGGAAGACTCCTCATGTACCAACACCTGCGCTCAATGATCTGGATCACAGTAATCACACAAACGGGGCTAACAGTATGCTACTCATAGTCAGTCTCCAATGACAATGCTATGTTTCCTAAGAGCAGAGTGGTGACTGTCATGGCACCCATGCAGATGGACAGTGCATGTGCAAATGCTGAATCCTACACAAATGAACCTTAAGCAGTCACATATGTGCAGTGATTGTGCCACTGAAACAGAACCAGGATTCAACCAAACACAAACAAGAAGGCAAACTGGTGGTACCATGCTTTAAACTGTACCACAGAAGGTAGCAACTGTTGCAAGAGTGAACACACACATGAGTGTAGGTGATCCCTGGTCAGCCTCAGTAAGATGCAGATACACCATATAAAACCAAACAAAGCTACTGTGAAACTAATCAGCAACATATTATGAAGCCAAGCACAAAGCATTCTATAGCTGTGTCACTAATAGTAATGGCAACAACAAGACCTGCTTTGCTGCACAGCACTATGGCATGGGAAGTACTGCACCTACAGAAATAGCACCTGTTCATCTAGATAGGGTCTAAACCCACTCCCACCCCCAACAGGTACACCTAGTAATATATCCATGTACACTACAGGGCCCCTGTAATAACAACTATGCACATACAAGCTGCACTCTCTAAAGCCATACATACAGCTTTCATGGGACCTGTCAACATCACAGGGTGTATCCTACACAAATGTAAGAACAATCAGCTATCCACATACACATCATGTTCAATCATAGCTCCATGTCAGGCTGTGTATACACCGAATGGTGCACAGCAACAGTTATCACACCCCACAAAGGGGGAGACACCATTGATAATGTGAAATAGTGCACAACTACCCTGCTGAGTCTGGTCTGCAAGGACATGAACCGTGATCAACGTATTTGATGTACTCAGTACAGATGTAGATGATAGTAGGGTTGATTCACACAACATATCATGACCTTGCCAAGACATAGGACACCATCACCCATACTGTATTACAGCAACACTCAGTAAACAAGGTGTATATTCTTATGTCACAGGAGTGGTTGGCAACAGGACTGCTGGCAGAACCAACACTACAGAAAGTGTCTGATTAATGCACACACATCAAACCAGTGCCAGTCACAGTAATACAGGGTTCATTCTTGGTACTCCCCTTCTTTGTTATCTATACCACACAGACTAACACAGAAGGCATCAGCCTATTGATGTTTGCAAATGATTATGAACTAGGAGCAATAGTTGACTCAATGTGTGCTGCATTCAACATACAGAAGGGCCTTTGTGTGTCAGATGTGTGGTGTGTGACATATGGCCACAATCTGTCAGATAAGTATTGCATTTTCATCCCCTCTGTTAAAAACCCTGTACCCATGAACTACCACCTAGGTAGCGGTCAACATAATGGCAACTGTGTGTGTATGTGCTGCAGCTGGACAGTAGTCTTTCCTTTGATAGTTACTTCACCACACCAGTCAGGTAGTCATATGTGGCACCCCTAATCATGACAGGGTGCCATCCAGGAATATAGAGATAATTGCTCAGCTATACTCAACACTTATGTGACCCATAATAGATCACATATTTCCTTTACGGTTTATTGTCCATGTGTAGATGGCCTACACTGCCCTTCCCAATCCCTAGCTGCAATATGTAGCATGAAACCTACCCTGAATAAAGACATGTCCAACCCAGAAGTGATGGACATTCTACACTTAACACATCCTGATCCCAAATAAACACATACTTCATGGACATACACCTTTCTAGTACAAGGATCACAACATGCCTGACAGATCTCTGTCCCATACACTTAACATACTCTTGCCATACTATGCATCCCTGTCCAGCGAAGCTGCACATCGCCCCTCTCTGTGACACAGTGTGATGACCACATGCCAAATATATCAGTAACCCTGTGGATCAGTTCTGTGGCACTGCTTGAGCTGGCCGCTGAAACTTACCTGTCTGTTCCCTACAGCTAGGTAACCTGTCTGTCTAGGCTCATAAATGGCTCAGGGCATATAGCCTACTAGATCACTATGCCCATACATGCTATAGTTGATATCCAACCCTGCAAATGCCATCAGGCTAACTATTGTCCCATGTGTTACACATGTGCAACACAGGCTATACATGGCAGGATGCTACACAGCTGTACAGTGCCATGTATTTGTATAAGGCAAAACATATACATGCTTGCAAGTCTGCAGGGTCACAGGTCATGTCCCTAATGGCTATGTATGACTATATATGTGACATATACACCGCATTAAGGTCAATTGCATTAATGTGAACACATCTAGGCATGTGCTGATAGGTAAAGACACCAGTACAGAAAAATAGACATGCCCACGTCAAGACAACATCCACATGGAGTATGAGCAATGTCATCGCATGACACACACATATACGGTGATAACATCACATCACCACTAAGTGTCAAATGTGTCTGACTTATACATGTCAGTGGTGTTAGTGTCATGTAGATTTGCAAAGACTTATTTGTAATCTTAATAAATTTAATACACATGTATGTTCAGCTGTACTCCTGTACTTTTCTGTGAGTTACTGTGACCTGTCTCCATCATTATGTCTTCCAGGTATCTCTGTGAGTTACTGTGACCTGTCTCCATCATTATGTCTTCCAGGTATGCCACGTAGCAGGCTGCCAGTGTACACCCGCATGAAGGATGAGGTCCTTGTCCCACACCTTCTCGACAACCATACAACACTCTTCAGCCATGTTCCCCAGGATGCATAACAGCGGGATGCCCTGTAGGTGGAACTCCGCAGGAGGGTAAATGATGTTGGCGGTCACAATCGCACCTATCAGCAGGTGCGCCGACACTGCACTGACCTCATTAGATGGGAGAAACAGCGTACTAATGCCAGGGAACAAGGTGCAACAGGTGGGAGGGGCACTCACCCAGCCCCCACTCACACATATCAAGGAGCTACTGGCCAACATGGGGACACCTGCAGATCTCCATCTACAAGCTTTAGCTGGTATTGTGGAGGTGGTTTTTCTCAACCAGCAATCCTGGAGTTGCCTGGTAAGTCAGTACTGCACATATAGCACAACTATATTTCACATAGTTACATGTGTTACTGTATAATATGTAATGTGACATCATATGCGAGGCATGTATGCACACATGCCACATACTATAGTCTGCTACTCTATGTATACACAGTTATGCATATTCCATAGTATAGTGCTTTGTACTGGCTTATGTGCTAACATGGACATTGCACCCTGTAGCTATCACACAGGTGTGGATAATGATCTTACTGCTGTGACACCCCTATTTAGGTACCTCTGGCATTTTGTAGCCACAGCAGCCTATGTCAGGTGAGATTGTTATTATTTACCAGGCTTGATAATGCACAGATCATATTAACTGCATGCTATCTGCCATAGCACACATACACATAATGTATGGTGGTCCCGTTAATAGACACTGGTCAGACCTGCAATGCATCACAGTGGTTACCCATATGAAACAATTGAAGACTATATGAAACACCTACACTAAAACTTCCAAACTGTCATTGCCAGATGTTTGGACAACTGTGAATACAATGGTGGAGGTGTGTTTCACTGTAGGGACAGGTACTACATATCAACATTATACATGTTGGGAATACAAACAGTACTATACAGAGAGCATGTGTGTGCACACACTCTAAATGTGTTGCAGCTGGAGTATGACCGGCCCACAGGCTGCACCCTTGTGGATTATACCCTTGCTATGAATGTCACACAATGTCATGTGCTATCTGACATGTCCATGACATGTAGTGGGCTGACTGCAACACTGCTCAACTATCCTGCAAAACATGATGTCTGACATCCCATAGATACCACCCTTTGTCTGCATAACCCTGTCCTCAGTGGAGCATATGACATCTATGGGTCAATGTCATATGGGATAACACTTACATGTGAAATAAGATGGCCATCACAACCATTGGACAGAACATGTGTACACATGGCCATGGAGGATGGCCAGAGACATGAAGCAACACACACAGTAGAAGTGATGTACATGTGTGTACACAGTGTTGTACATTGGCTCGATACCATACAACTATGGCCTTTGTGTAATGGTGATATTGCAGATGTGAAACATTAGACATCATACAGGCCTGTGCACAGCTTATGTAGGCATAACATGAAACCACCACATAACATGTCTTGAACATCTTGAGTGTGTCACGACATGAAAGCATTCACCTATACAGTATCCAAATACATACGTGTGTTGCACAACATATACCTACAACCACATCAGGCCACAGATACAGTACATTCACCTTGCTGGTGTCAGACATAACTGTCATGCCTACTCCTCATGTGTGTGAGGTACACAGATGGCATGTGGGACATAGAGTACTGCTAAGTTAGCCATGTGTGGGCATAGTTTCCAGGCATCGGTAATATGGTTGCAGATGTGCAGGGGTGTCATCCGTATACCCTTCTGTGACCTGTGTCACACATTCCACATTAGTGTTTAGTGTGTATACACCTCAGTGATGTGGGTCACATTCCACATTAGATATGTATTGTATGTGAACATAGTCATGGCTATGAACTATGTCAGTAACTCACACTGTATAGCAATTGTGAAGCCACATGATGCCCTGCAATGGCTATGCACATCAGCTCAATGTGCAGTATGTCACTGCATATTTGTAGGGCGGATAGACAACATCGTGTCAGCTGAAGGCCCATGTTAGTATAACACGTCCCTGCATTGGGACACCATAACCGTACTGTAGATTGGAAAGGACACATTGTGTTACACATGTATGCATGACATTCAACATGTCAGTAGAAGACATGTCATACTACATGTGATTGGCAAGGTCATACACCAAACATCAGGCCGGTGTACTGTAAACCTGTGCTGGTCTATGACACCATTGCAAAGGAGGGACAGCCATGTCAAACATGTGTGTACAGCCACATGCACAATGTCTATAGACTCAGCTCAGGGGTAGGTGGAATATTGTTGAACAGACATGCACTGCTTTGGGGGAGATATGCAAGCTAGTGCTCAGGCAAACATAGTATTCAGTCTACATACTCTTCTGCTCATGTCCTCACACATAGGGGTGGTGGCCAACACAAAGCATCAGTGGCAGATGTACAAAGGTCAGCGATGGTCTGTTAACATGTGGTGTATGTTGTACACACCATGGCAGTGCGGTGCAATGGTGCAAAGTGCATGCATTGTGTTGCAGGTATGGGGCATAGGCTTCTAACACAAATGGTGCAATACAAGTATGTATGCTAACCACCACTATAATTATGTAAGGTGCATGCTGTCTGCTATAACACATGCATGCTGTTGTGTGCAACTCAGGGATGTATGATAACTACCACTATAATTGTCTAAGCTGAATGCCATCTGCCATATCACCTGCATGTAGCATGTGTCAGTGTGTGTCTGTGTGTGTGTCTGGTATAACTTGTAATTTACAGTTCTTGCCTTCCCCTCATAGGTGTTGATGTAGGTGCATTGCCTTCCTGCGGTCCACCTGATGTTATTGTCCCCACAGACTCTAGCAGTGATGATGATAGTATGATTGAGGCACTGGCAGGGTTGTCAGGGGCTGACTATGTGCCATTGGTTGCCATTCCACCTGTAACCCCCTCATCCTCGCACACAGTTCCCCTGCCTACACATACCCCATCACCGCTGGCCATAAAGGAAGGACAGTTGGTGGGTGGTAGCATGGAACAGGAAAGTGTGGAGACTATGGAAGGTGTACCTGCACACCATGATCCCAGTCAACTGAATGGTGATGTCCCACACAGGCATGTGCCCAGCGCTGCTCGTAGGAGGACCACTGGCCAACATGCCCCTGCGAGACAAAGCACATCAGCTGGAGTCACCAGACACATGTTTTGGGCTGTAATGGAGGCACAGGCATGGGCTGAATGGCACAACAGAGAAGGTCTGAGGCTTCAGAGGGCTGCTGTCTGTTCATTAACTGACAACATCCAGGCACTTGAAAATGCTCACCATCATCTTGCAGATGTTTTGGATAGACGATTGGGTGACATGGTGGGAGTCCTTGACCATGGCATGTCAATCCTCAAGCATGGAATGTCTGTGCTGGAATATCTGGTGGGAGTGAGGTGTCGGGCGTGGACGTACGTCAGCTACATCATCTGTTGAAAGTCTATGTGAACATGCTACTGCACATGCCCACTCCCATAGTGGCAGTAGCAGCAGCAGTGCAGCTGGTGCTGTGCAGTCCACACCTGGACACAGCAGGCCATGTGCATGTGGTCTTGGATGGTCCCAACAGGGACACGATTCCAGTGGATATGTGTCATCAGTCAGTACCTAGTCTGGACCTCTGCCTAGTAGTGCCCGTGCAACCCCTGGCAGGCGCAGGTCATGTGGCCATGGCTGGACACTGTGAACTGTGAAACCTGCATTTTACAGTCTGCAGCTGTCAATAATACCCCCGTTTAGGCCAGCCACATGCCAGATGTGTGCATGCATACACACACACACAGGAAACCAATGTAGGGCACCTCAACACACACACACACACACACACACACACACACACACACACACACACGCATAACATCCACACACGCCCAATGATATCACAGGCCATAACACACACACATGATGTCATCCAATGACACAGCCTAGGCCTCTGGCAAACATTATCACCCTGTGCATATGATGATGCCTGTGCCGCATCCCTGTCATCCACACCATCGGTGCATGGACATGCTCATATGGTCTGATGCAAAGGGTGAACATACTAGGTAGATAATTATAGAGTAATATTGTTGAGTATAACTGCGGTGGTGGTGCTGCGGTAGCATTGTCGCCTCACAGTAAGACGCTGTCCGGTTCGATTCTCAGCTAGAGCATCTTCTGAGTGGAGACATGCGTGAATGGGCATACCTACATTGAAGGTTGTGCGGTAGAGCTGGCAACTCGGTACATAAAAAATCAACTGCCAATCATTAGCAGACCGGAGTTCTGCTGTGGCGACCCCTAACCGGGAAAAGCCAAAAGACACAACAAGTGTTGACAGGCAGCAGACATACCATGTATTACAGTTTTAGAATGCATTTTGTACGTTTGACAGTATGTATCATGTGTAACAACACTAACAGCATGTTGATCTTGATGTTCTGTCTTCCCTGTTCAGGTGTAGTTGCATGTGCCTAGGGATGTCAGTGTTTGCGGTTAGTGTCCCATATGTACATGTTGACTACTCACAGGTCTGTATGACAATACCTGCATGCACTTTGTAGCTTCCACGTTATAGTTATAATCTCCCATGTTTCAATTATGTTTACTGTTCTAATGATCCAAGAGCATGATAGCTGTGTAGTAAGCTACTATGTTCAGAGCCGTCACATCTATAGTAGGTGACATCACAGGTATAGTTACCTGGAGTGGGGAGGAAGTAAAAGAGTGGTATGGTGGATGACAAGGGTAATGGCCAGTGAAAATAGTGGCATCTTATTGGGAAGCAGTAATACCCACTGCCATGACAGCATGCAAACACAGACACACCCACACAATAAGGGATTCACAGACAAAGTAACACACACACACACACACACACACACACACACACACACACACACACACACACACACACACACACACACACACAGTTGCCAGTGTTTGGATGAGAACCCCTGCCTATGTGCATATCATCATTATAGTATTATGCAATTACAAGACGTGCCACAGAGATTACACATGTACAGGTAGTCGGAATGGCCTAAGATTGAGGACATCGACAGGGATACTACAGTACAGTGAGTGTATGTGGAGAGGGGGGGTTTCATCAGTAGGCTATGTAACAACAGGTCACACCCCAGGGTGTACATGTTAACAGGCAGATAGAATGCCCATCTAAGATTGATGATATCAACAGGGATACTAGATTGCATTGAGTGGATGGGGGGAGGGGGCATTAACATTTCACTCTGGTAAAATACAGCCTCACTCCAGGGACCGGACAGCCATACACATGGACAGCCATACACAAACACAGACACACAGACACAGACACACACACACACACGCACACACACACACACGCACACACACACACAAACACACACACACACACACACACACACACACACACACACACACACACACACACACACACACACACACACACACTGTGGCATTCACAAAGATATACACCTATGTCACACACATACAGACACTTGACATGTGTGAGGTTCAACCACCTGCCTATGCCTTTCTTTCTACACTTCACTCTGTACTGATGTCAACAACAGTGTTCAGGAGAGTGAAAACATATGGGATGTATTCACAACCATATGTGACATACATGGACACACACATCCACATGTGCCAGTACTGTGAATCAAACACCTGCCAGTCTCATGATAGGTATTATAGAAGTACAGCACTATTGCATTTGCTACAAAGCTTACTGACTCTTTCCTTTGTCAACTGTGCTGATATATGCACAATATATGCACAGGGGAGGTATTACTGTTACAGGTGTCAAGCGGTTTGCCTTCAGAGTCACCCTTACTGCATTCTACATTGTCTGTCTTCCACTTCAATTAACAAAACCTGACCTTAGCAGTTACACAGGTTATTGCTGGAATGGTTGTAACACACCAGTGAGCTGTCCTCAGTAATCATTCATCTGCAAAGTAGCCCCATCCCTTAGTAGTCATGTCCAAACATCTGTCCATACCTCATGTACAGCTTTCTGTACTTAGAGCATATCACCATATATAGTTGGCAATGTTGAGGCTGTATTGCAACAGCATGATGTACTAAGACAACAGTCACCTTCAAACATCAGACACTGCACACACATGGAATCTACACAAACATCGATACATGTACACATATGCAGTCTACATCAGTAAGTGCACTTGCAGGTCAAGAGGATACATTCCACACCTTCCCCACGCCATGTGTAAAACATAGCCGAGCATTACACCATAATGGATGTTGTATTCATGTACTGGTAGGACACAACCACCTAAACCAAGTAGCCAAGTGTACATATATGACAACAGCACATATCAGCAAGAAACACACAGCATTATTCCATGTTATGTTCCTACAAACTGTTACTTGACAGTGCCATGGTGAAGCCAAGACACTGTAATGGTCAACAGTGAGCACATCATATTTGCCACACACACCTCATATTTACTGGAAGAGTACCAGCAATGTGCTCAGTAGGCTAGACAGTACACTCATTCAAGCATTTGCAAGGTATGTGGCTTGTAAACATCTCACCCCAGCATGTACTGGCTATTGTGGTACTAAGGCTAATGTCCAGACAGCACACATCATGCATGGCTTGCAATTGTTGACATGGGGCATATGTAGGAGCTGTGGTCACATATGGCTGTACATGTCATGAACATATTACCTGTGACTACTCAGGAACATACAGAGCAGAGCTGGATTTCCCTGAGTCTGTCAATACAGGCCTTGTGTAGATCCTATGATCCTGTTGTTTGGGTATGTTTGTAGGCATTGCATTAGGTGGACATGTCTAATGACATACATGTCACATGAGGTGTTGTATGATAGGATATGTGTCATGGGTGACCAGTAGAGCAGGAATATTACCTCTGTTAACATAGATATCAAACCTTATGTACTGTTAGTATGCTATCTGCCATGTGCATGTGTGTAATGACTGTAGCCACCTGTATGTAGAAAGGATAACGAAAGCTATGGTAATGTCATTTAGGTTGTATGAGTATGGGATGTAGATATCCACGGCAGGTACAGTTAGGTCATATCCAACCATGAGGGTGTTGTTTACTGGTGTACAGCAACAGTCGATTGTGTTAATGCTGACAACATCTGAGGGACCCTGGTATGTGTACAACTGAGCTGGTTACAAACAGTGGTATTATTGCATTGCATAACACATTATGCAGCTGTGTCTGCACATGGGTACTTTGCACAGCTGATGTAGGCCTAGGTACAGTGCACCAATCAAAGGTTATCTGGTGGTCTACCATACTATGTCATACCACATATGGATGTGTGTTGGTAGTCTGGGGACAAGGTGGTGGATGTATATGAGGATATAACCTAGAATGCAGTGTTTGCCGGTGTCACCTGTACCTGACTCATCTGTGATGAGTTATGTCAGAGTAGTGGTCTTTACGTGTGAGTAGCCTTTATGAATATGTGGACACCACTACCTGGAATGGTCCATATGTCTGGATCTGAGTTATATGGTGGTAGTGCAATTGTGCACTACAGAGCCTTCAGCCAGGTGTTCCTCTCTGCACAGATGTCAGTATTCCCCATTGTAGGTTATACATTGAGCAAATGGATTACTAAAGCCACGTATCTAGCACTGGTTAGCATAAGCATCCAATGCAATTGTCTTGTCTTGTAGGTGTCAGGGTGTTACTTCTGTGAACATGGATGCATGTGCTCTGTGTCGAAGGCTTGTCGTTCAGTCATGACAGCCCAGAATGACAGACACTGGACAACCTCATAATAACAGCAGGACATTGGTTCATTGTTTTGTTCTAGCAGTTGCCACTCGTACCATGACATCACTGCGAGTGGCAGTAATGTTCTTGGTAGCAAATGCCTCATGTAAGGTGACGGACAGCAGCAGAAATTGTGTATATGACCAATGTGAGATATACTTAGGGTAGCTGTCCTGCTAATAATGACAACTACTAACACAGCCGGGAGAGGTCATCTTAACACCTGCACCTCAGTACCATTATGCAATGTGGCACACAGATTATGCTTGCACATGCCACTGTTCCACATATAATGCCACTGTCCACAACCTGCTATCAATGTATGCCTGTCAGGACAGCAAGGGGTGTGCCACATGCTGTAGGTAACATCTGCCAGTGTGTCTCAGTTAATCTATTGTCTGTCACGTCCACACATGCATGATTGTGTATACTTAACATATATATGTCAGTACTTCATGTACATGTATACATGTGTATCACACAGCACAGACACAGATATATAATTTACGGCCACATACAGGTATCAGGTAGTAAACCAGCATGATGTGCATATATACTGACAGGTAAGATGTACATAGCTGTAAACTTGTGTGTTTACAATAGGAGTCCATTACAACATGTTCTGTAAATGTAAGTGTATGAGCATGCACACTGTGGCCTTCTGTGGTTAGAATTGGACTGCATCCCAAACAGCCCTGTGCTACTAAGTGTATGAGCATGCCCACTGTAACCATGTATAGTGATAGCAGTTGTCCACTCCACAGGTGGGCATACTCCAGTTCAGGTTCCTGTTGTGCTACAACTATACCTCTCTGGCCTACCTATGTACTACCTGCAGATGATGTGTCTTGTTTGTGCATACAGGTTGTAATGGGCACCTACTTTAAACACACAGGTTTACAGCTAAATACTTCATGACTGTCAGTCTCCCTGTTGTTGTGCTCAATCTTAGAAGGGCATTCTGACTACCTTGGAATATGTAATCTCTATGGCACATCTCGTAACTGCATAGTACTGTAATAGTGATCTGTAGATAGGCAGGAGTTCTGACCTCACCACTGGCAATTGTGTGTTTGTGTGTGTGACAACAAATGCCTGAGAGTGTGTGTGTCAGCAAGTGGCTGAGTGTGGTTGTGTGTGTGTATTTGTGTCTGCATTCTGTCATGACAGTGAGTTTTGCTGCATTCCAAAGAGATACCTCCTTTTGCACTGGCCTTTATCATTGTCAACTGCTAAACCTCTCTCTTCCCCCTTCCCGACTGCAAGTAATCACTCCTGTGATGTCACCCAGCTCAGAAGTGGAATCAGAGTAAGTGTAATTGTATGTGTTCTGTGGCACATACCCCAACTGCATACCACTGTACTAGCTACCTTTACACAGGCAAGACGTATATGCACAATACTGGCAAGTGTGTGCGTGTTTCAGTGTGTGACTACCCTGTAGCCAGGCATACACATGTGTAATGTCTTTTAGCACACCATGGTAACCATCTGTGGTGACTGGTGTCTACAAAGTATTACATAGTTAGGAATGGTAAAGAATACACAGTCAAGCACGACTACAGTTGGGTATATTATTTTCCTGTGCCACTGTCGAGCAGTGGGTGTAAGTCCATAGCCATCATTCTGCCACCCAAACTCCACAATCCCCGGGGTAGATTACATTAGCCATCATTCCCCACCCCAAACTCTACATACACAACAACCATCCCTTCTCAAGTGAACTGATTAAGATTTAAATGTTATAACACAAGAGATGCCTCTGTTTTGTGTACACGTCAGTTCCTTTGGAACCCTTCTGTGTCACAAAGGGTGTTCAGATATGTATATATATATATATATATATATATATATATATATATATATATATATATATATATATATATATATATATATATATATATGTATGTATATGTATATATATATATATATATATATATATATATATATATATATGTATATATATATGTGTGTGTGTACACATCCAGTAGGTGTGTATACATATATATATATATATATATATATATATATATATATATATATATATATATATATATATATCTGTATATATGTAGTTATGACAGTTGTACAGATGTAGACTTGTCTTTGTTGTTTCACAGAGTACAGTACATTCAAGGGTACTGTACATATGTACACCAAGTGACTGTCCATTTGTTTTCAGTACTGTGGAATACCTGTAGTAAGATGTGCATTATAAACTCCATGCAAAATGTCTACAACCCAGATGGCTTAATGGTGCATCCAGTAACCTCAGTGTGCATGGTCCACGGTTCAAGACCTGCAAACCTTGTTGATACTGTCAATTAGGACTGAATAACACACTTTTAAGTAGTTGTAAGTGGGTGTAAATGTGTTTTCATGACAGTAAGCGGCGGGCACACTCAGGTAACAGACATGTTCCACTCGCAGTACACTTTAAATGCCCTTCTTTGGCAATCCTGCTGATGTCACCCACCTACGAACACACCTATGGGACTGCTGTAACCCAGTAACCTTCATGGTGTGTGCTGTAACTGGGTAATACTGTAGTGTGATAAACTAGTTTGGTAGGTGTTCTAGTCCCAGACAGGCCAAGTGTGTGTGTGTGTGTGTGTGTGTGTGTGTGTGTGTGTGTGTGTGTGTGTGAAAGTAACAATGCTTTTTAGAGTATGCACACTCTTTACAATTCACATAACCCCTTTTGGCAATCCTGCTGATGTCACCCACCTCGAAATACACCTCTGGAACTTCTGTAACCCAGTCATCTCTGTAGCACATGCTGTAACTGCAAAATGCTGTAGTGTGATAAATTAGTTATGTAGGGGTTCTATTCCAAAACAGGCCTACTGTGTGTATGTGTCTGTCTGCCTGAAAAAGGGACAATGATTTTTAGAGCATGCACACTCTTTACAATTCACATAACCACCTTTGGCAATCCTGCTGATGTCGCCCACCTAGAAATACACCTCTGGGACTGCTATAAACCAATAATCTCTGTAGCGCATGCTGTAACTGCATAATGCTGTAGTGTGATAAACTAGTTAGGCAGAGGTTCTATTCCAAGACATGGCAGGCATGTGTGTGTGTGTGTGTTTGACAGTCAGAGCCTGTGTGGAGGTGGCTGTGAGTGTCTAACCACTGGACATGTTGGGGAGTGGATTTTGTAGTTTTCCTATATGGTGTCCTGTATTATTTGTCACATTGTCCACCACACGAGGAGTACAGATGTCAATCAGCCAAGGGACTGTGTTGGCAAGCCATACCCCTACATCTGGCAAAAGGCTGGTGAACAAAGTATGCAACCCTACTATTATCCGTAATACCTTCTGAACCCATGTGTCATACACAAACACACTTGCCTAGAATATCCTGCTATGTTGCTAGTACCCTGCACATTGATGACAGATAGTAGGCATGGTGTGATTGCAGTGGGCTGCAGAGGGCATGGCACCCTGTCCAGCAATACAATAGGCACATAATTGCGGACAATGTGCCTTCACTATGTTCCCCACTGGATGCCTGCAACATATGTGGTGCCATCTAATGTGATCCACAGAGGCCATACAATGCCTTACACACATGCCCTGTATGGACAGATGCCACTGACACCAGAGAATACCTGTATCATGCTATCAATGCAGGTGCATGGTCAACCTGTTGTCTATAAACAGGTCCTGCCACACCAGGCCAGTACTAGCATATCTGAGGATAACAGTCTGTGTACACAACATGTGCCAGCCAAACCAGGTACACTTGTACATGTCACTGTACATTATTGTGGGAAGTGCACATCCCAGGTAATGTCCATGTCAAGGACTATCAAACACAGACATGGCATGCATTGCACAGCAATGACCATACGCAATGGTAACTAGGATGACAGGACAGTTTATACACTGCCCATCTGTGTGGGACATTGCAGACACTACACCCCTGTACCACACTGCACACCATTGTCGGGTGGCGTGATGACAAGTATTACCCCTCACCCAGCCTTGTACAGCCATCTTGCACAGCCAACCACTATACACCCATGAAGCAATGCACACATGCATGTCAGTACTGGCACCTTGTGTCTGCATGTGGGGTATGATGCTCCCAACCACAGTCACACCCAGTATAACTCCCATTGGCATACCGACTGATGTCAGACATGTTCACATGCCCTAGCCCATACAACCTCCAGATATACTGTGTGGTGCATGTAGTACCTGTGCATTATTGCAGCATGGCAAACTAAGTAGTTAAGAAGTGTATTTGTGGGCCTGGCAAAGTGTGGCAATGTGTCTGAGCCCCTTAGAGAGTGTGGTTGTGTTGACAATGACATCCGTTCATGTGGACAGCCATGTGTGCTATACCTAATGTATGCCTACTATATCTCTGTTGCAGATGTCACTCACCAGCACACATATATGTTCTTACAGCACACCAACATGTCAGCTTTGTGGCTCATGGAGTAACTGCATGCACTTGTAATAATAATGGCTTGTCAGTCAGGGGTTTGAACCCCTGTACTGGTAGGTGTGTGACAGACGATGCTTAGGTTTTAGTCTCCAAGCCATTCTTTGATGTAATTGCCTCTGTCTGTCCCTCCCACGCACTCTCTGGTGGATCTGGAGTTGTACACCTGCTTAGCAGCAGCTTGTGTTTTGTAAGTGATGGTCATGATCAGGTGATGGACACTGCACCTATTGTAGTCCTCCTCTAGCTGATTGCATGTGGAACAGCTGTGGTGATGTTCCCGTAGCCAATCCCATGGAAACACAGTACAAAATCAAGGAACATCATGTTGGTGTTTGCCCATGACAGTCACTGTGAGTGGAACCTGGATCTGGTGTTTGGTAAACGGCATCACAGATGATATCTGGATATTCCTCAAACAACATACACAGTGGAAAATAGCCAGGAGGGTGATGTGCCAGACATGACTACAGCATGTAAGTGTAGCTATGCTTTATTGAGACTACTGCCAGTTTAACAAGTTGTGGGTGGTAATGGCTATTCTGCATGTTTTAAAACTGACAAGACAGTGCTCTGTTTTTGAGGGAACCCCCATCTGTAGGGCCATCTGTGGACTGATCAGTGTGTGGAACCCTTTGTTTCCTGTGTTACTCACTGAACACACATCTGTGAACTTCAGAAGCATAGTGTGAGGATTGCAGTCAGTGCATGGTGATAGTGATGAGAGTTACTGCCATTGCATCCCTGATTGGACACATGTCACATCAAACAGTGGTATGACAGTCACTGTCTGAGTTTATCAGTGACATGCCAATAATGGGCCACTGTTCATAGCTGCAGTCACAAATCTTCTACACTTTGTACAGATGTCATGCAGTATATATGCATGTGTTGTTCTTCCACTGCAAATGTATACCATCTGTTGTGCTGGGTTGATGGTCATATCTATGCATACTGTTATAAGTAATCCTTAATGCTGCTGACTATTACTAAGCCATATCTGTGTTAAAACTACAACACCATAGGCTGTATGGGTTTGGAAATCCCGGCAGAACCTCCTGTCCCACTTTAGCTGGCCATGGCACTGGTCACCAGCACTTCTGGGGCCCAGCCTTGGACCTTCACCTCTGTTGGCTCTGCCCTACCTTCTGGTGGAACCACCACTGAGAATGGGGCTTGTCCCCCCTGGGAGCAGGTCCAGAAAGAAACTTGTCTGCTGTCGAACAGTCCCAGACGTGGTGCGTAGGGGGCTCAATGAGGGATTCCGAGGCCAGATACACCAGCTCGAGGGCAGAGTGTCACATTTACAGGGTGAGCCTGCCCCTCCTAGACAGCCCCCAGCACAGCCACCTTTGCAGCTGTTTTGGTGCAGTGGTGGCTGCCCATGGCTGGGGACCTCCGTCCCACTGTTTCCATCTGGGTGCTCATGGGCTTGTGACTGCCAAACACCCCTCCCCGTCCAAGATGTATCCCCCCACAAGTGTCATATGCCAACCCTGTATGCTATCTTGTCTGTCATACTACCCAACCTATCCTCCACGAGCATACCTACTCTACTTCCCCACATCCCACTCTCACTCTACAGAAACAAAAGGCCAATCAGTTCCTAGAACAACATTCACGCCATACATAGCTGTCCATTTCACACACATGTCCACTGGACACATGTAACCTTTTTAATATGCATCACAACATACTCCAGTTGTCCTCACCCCTGTCTCTCAGGCACACGATCCTGGTATGCACATGACTCCTAAAGGTTCCAGGTACACGTGATGCAGATGACCCCATTGTACACACAAAACTACCGGTCCCTCTATGGTTACCCCATTTACCTTTTTCATGATGATGATGTCGCACACAACACCTTGCAAGAGTACTGTTCTCACATAATGACTGGACAGGAACTGTTGTGTTAATGTAAATAAAATGCACAGAGTGATGTATTTGGCCAATGTACAAATGTTTGCGTGTATCAATGACACATGTCTGTCTGAGGGAGTCTTGATATTACATAGGACAACACCACTACATAATACAGACGTTGCTGGTGTTTCCCTTTTCATTCCTTTGTAATGCTTTGCTGTCACATGGGATGTTCTTGATATATCTATATATATATATGTATGTATCTATATCTGGACATAAACACACACACACACACACACACACACACACACACACACACACACACACACACACACACACACACACACACACACACATCTACATGATGGAATACATTTCCTATACTGTTGAATGACTGTGCTGGATGATATGTTTGTGATAACATCTGATGTCTGTATATCTGCCATGGCTTAGTAGTAAATCACATTAGCTGAGTGTGCAGGTTCCTTGTTTCGAGCCTTGCAGAGGCCATTTATTTTGTTGCTGGGCAGAATAAGGCCATTGGATACGGTGTGATTAAGGCACATTAAAGCAGTTGTGAGCGGGTGTGTGTGGGTTTGCACGGAGATAAGCAATGCTAACCTCCGGTTACAGTTTCTTACACTCAGTTAGCCTCTACATTGCTTCATCAGTGTAATACTCACATACCAGCGGCCAAACAGCCTTACACCTGCTTGCTCCCACACTTGCAAATGCACTGCATTTGGTTTTTGCATCTGACACTCACACCCCTGGGTGGGAGTGAGGACTACGATATGACCTTGTGATGCCTATTACATCGGATTACATGCCTACAGTATCGGGA
>NC_056739.1:1591016-1666016 GCF_019279795.1 Protopterus annectens | reverse complement strand
CGAAATATGTTTATGTACAGATTATCGATGGTAAATGGTATGTGATGCTGTGGGATTCGGAACGGGAATATCTGTTCGTTAGGCAGTTGCTCTAACCAATACACTATTGCTGTGCTGCTTCATTTGCATATATACCCATATACCCATGACTCCTGTTTCCCCAAACACCCACCCCAATGCCTCCCTAACACTGCAGTCATCCATTCTCCAGTTGGATTTGTGGTGTATACACACCACTACACATTGGCCACTCCCTACTCCTGTAGATCCATCCCATTGGTTGACTCACTCCACATATCGTCAGAACTCCCAAAATTTTAGTCCACAAACATTGGTGACATGAGTGACCAAAAGGACACTATTCTCAATTTTTGGGTTGTACCACATGGGACACGCATGTCTTTATGTCAAGATTAGACTCTATATTTTATTACATCCTTACTCCCGTTAACATAACACTGCAGTAATTTAATAAATATGACTATGTGGTAACGCACATGTTACACATGAGAGCCTAATTATGTACGTGTTCGGAGTATTTCTTTTACAAATAGACCGGTTTAGTAATTGGCGTTGCCATAGCAGGCAGATCACAGGAATGATTTTATGTGTGAGAAAGTCCTCACATTTGATTTTTTCAGCACAGCACTGACTTCGGACATTGTACACACTTCTGTGTTTTAGCAGTTTTGTCCCTTCCCTCTTATGTACAGCCTATTATTCTATCTACTGTTGAGGTTTGTAAGGGCACATTCATGTTATTTATGTCTACAAATGGAATGAATGTGCTACAGAGAATGTACTTCTACATATAGATGTCTGCATGTGTGTATTCATATATACTTATAACGAACTCGCTGACCTCCATGAGGCGGTCCATTTAGAACCAGCCCATCCAACCTTGGCATGCCTAGATCCATAATTTCATACACAGAGTTTGTCTACCCCAAAAGAGTTCAGCATACACGCATACCATCCACTGTCCAGTTGCTATCGCAGTCATACACACCTCCACACATTGCCCTCTCCCGAGCATTAGGGGCCCTACACGTATGTTCCAACCCATGTATTCTCAGGCTCTCCCACCATTTAGTCCTTGAACATACCTGCCCTTGCTTGTGTAATGGTCGGATGGCCAAACAGTCTATTAAATTTTTGGGTAGTCCCACCAGGGACTACCCTCTGAGCGTAAAGTAGACTTTGCAGATCAACAGTGTTACTCCCACTGGTAATATCCTGCCTGTGGTGTGAGTAGCAGTGCTTTGCTCACTCCTGCCAGCTTATGACATACGCTGACAGCGCTATATAATACCGGGGTTGCTAAATCTCTTCTCATTCTTTTTGTATGCTTTATTGTTAAGTCGTTCTTTCTTCATATATATATATATATATATATATATATATATATATATATATATATATATATATATATATATATATATATATATATATATATATATATATATACATATATATATATCTGTACATACTTATATACATTTCCTATGCTGGGCACTGCTTAGACCCGTGCAAGCAGACTTGCTTACTGGTACTTATATATGTTTACTGCTGCATATTTGTGCTTAGACCTGCTTACTAGTGCCTTATTCATTATGACAGTGCCACTTTGATCGAATGACATTTAGTTAAATAGCTCATGCGATACTCTTATTTCAGTTTTACAGCAAAACGACATTCATTCCACATGGAAAATGATATGTGCTATTGTTGGGCTTGAACCGTTAATGCCTGTTCGTTAGGTGGATGCTCTAAACACTACACTATTGAAGTTTATGTTGATTCAGCATGTTTTTTTCTATTTGAATGATTTTGATGTGTAAGCTATGCTCGGCGGAGGGCAGCGATGCGCAAACACACTGCCCTTTGCTTACACCTTTGATATTGCAGCAATTCAAATGTATAATAGGGACACAGGAAATCTAATTGTGAAAGTTCTAGGGACGGGGCTCAACATTCCACTATGTGCTTGTGTGTTTACTGCTTTGATTTTATTTCACTGTTTGTGGACACTCTTGTATGCTTAGCATACATTTCGGTATCCACGGACACTGAATTACTGACTTACTATTAGAGGCGGGCTCTACTAGTAAGTATAGTAGGTTGTGCAACTGTTGGGGCATGTTTACTCCTCCATAGAGCACTTGTACATGCCCCCTGCACTTGCACATGTTTCCTGTGCATGTTAAGGGTGCGGTGGCATGGCCTCATACATATTCATATGGTGCTGCTGCACTATCTGTAGTGAGGACACTCGGCGCAAGGCTAAAATCGTCCTTCCACCGAGCTTCTTGAATGCCGGAGCATGTTTAACCGCTGGTACATAGACAATGGGCAATAATTAAATCTAAAAAAAATGTATTACAGTTCAGTTTGGTAAACAAAATAGTTTCATATATCATATAGGTGATGTACCCTTCAAGTCAGACACTGTTGTTAGCGATTTAGGCACTCTTCTTGATAATTCCTTATTCTTTGACCAGCAAGACTCCATAGTAGTTTGGAAAGCATTTTATCTAGTTCACCTATCATGTTGAAAATAATTACAAAAAATCTCATGTGCTAAAAACTCCACTTTTTATTCTGCATTCCTCACAAAGATGGTCTCTCTGAGATTGATAGGCTTCTGTCCTTTATTTTTGAACTCTGTCTACTAATACCATCCATTCTCAATTTAAAGTTATCACTCCCCTCCCTGAAAACTGCCTCTATCTTTGCTCTGGGACATTTTTCCCACTGCTTCCCTTTGCCCTATGACTAAGATTTTTAAAAAACATTAGAGTACTTTTATAATGGCAGTAATTACAGACTTCAAACCAACTTGCAGCATCATTTTTATTCTGGACTTAACATGATTACTACCATCTGTCATGTTATTGTCCTGAATCAATAATAATAATAATAATATGGACAAGGGAAGCCTTACCAGGACCATATGTCTAGACATGACACTTGCCTTTGAGTCCATGGATCACTTGACCCTAGCAGACAAGCTGTCAAATGTAGGCTTTAAAGATATAATAGTTAGATGATTCCAGGACTGTTTAAGGTGGCATGCATTTCACACTATCTCAGGGTTTCTTCCTTAAGCAGAGGTACCATTAAATCTGGTGCTTCCATTGTCTATCTTGGAATGATCTTTTTCTCTTAATTCTTGAACAGCCTTCTCAGAGACTTACCATAGATCTGAACAATTGTGTATGCTGACAAACAACTCATGCTGTGATCTGGTAACACTATGGTGCATATATAAAAAGATTTTCAGAGGGATATTCCTCTCTTTGTCATTGGCTATGTCTTAATAAGTTGACTGTTGACTCTTTGACCTGCAGTAATGTTGTTTGATTCAGAAGAATGGCTCAAAGATTCTAGCACTATCCTTATCACAATCCATTGATTACTTATTTTCAAGTCTTCCACCATAAATAATTGGGTATAGCACTGTGACATCCCACCACTGGCCCAGTAATAAAGAAGCTTCAATCCTCACCACTAGCATCAGTGGGGGATGTACATTGGGAGGATGGCAAATACGCACACAGTAAAGTGCAATTTCCCTTAAGAGCACACAGAGATCACAGTCAGTCTGGGGCTGGTTTCTCCCTCTTTCCCCAGATCCCCAATAAGACTCCCCACTGGCAAAGCTATAGAGTTAAGATCCTAGCTGAGTGGCCAAGTCAAGACCACCAGCACCATGTCTGTCCAACCAGTGCTTTGTGTCCCTGCCCAAGTAGCTGACACACATGAATGTTGAGGTTTGATTTATACACACACACACACACACACACACACACACACACACACACACACACACACACACACACACACACACACCTGGGAAAGGCTGGCACAGGTGTACTAGCTATCTCCCCTTTTGCCCAGACTATAAGGTAGTTATTACTGGCACCAGCCACATCCTTATCAGACACTTTAAGGCCCTTAACAAAGGGTGTGCAATCTTACTGTGTAATGTTATTATCAATACAAATGGTAGTTAGACTAAGAGCAAGGCTATTAGGAGTGGCCCACAGTATCACCAGATACATATGCAAGTACTCTCAGAACTTAAATATGTCTCACAAATATCAGCCACAATGATAGGTTTAAATATATTTAATAATAAATAATAAAAGAACAAGAAAATACTAGATCAGAGTACAAAATCACAGGTAATGTGTAAAACAATATTGCAGGATAGTCTCAAATAAATGTATTGTTTTATTGTTTATTTTATTTATTTATTTTTATTTTACATTTGTCAACTGGGATAGTCGATCTGGGTGTGAACACATTCTCAGCGGAGGCCCGGGGAGAAAAGCTCCATACAACAGTAATTACATAGGCAAAAAAATCAAAGAATAAATAGTGATATTTTGACGTAGTTATAAATATACATTAACATCATTAGATGTAACTAAAGAAAAACATCTAAAATAAGCTCAACTATATTCCTGTGTATATCTAAAAGAATTATACTGTTCCCTAGACTTACTTACAGAACAAGGCAAGATAGATGTGGTGAGTGGGTCTTTCAGCTGATGCAGTCATGTCAAAGATAAAATGCTATCTCTCTCTCTCAGAGAGTTTTTAAATTAATATCCCAAATATTACTGCTGGGATAGCTTGCAGCATGACATCAAGTCTTGTCATCTGACTATCCCGGTGAAAACTCCCACTGATGGAGCTGGTAGCCTTTAGCATGTCCCTGTGAAAATACATAGACCTCAGACCTTTTGACAAATGGTGGAAGTTGTAAAATAATTTACATTCCTCCACATTTAAAGACAATACAAAAAACTTCTCTAGTATAGACATTCTGTCTCCTGTTGACTGAAACTGAAAGATAACATCCTTTTATTACATGGTTATAAAGTAATTTAAGCTCTCAGCTATTCTTCTGAAGTTAACTTCTTGTGTTTCACTTTCCATTGTTGTTAAAATATATACATCCAAACAGTTACAGTAGTGTATATACATTTCTGCTCAGTACTTTACAAAATATCTCTTCAGCACGTCTGTACAATATGGCATACAGTTCTAATACATCTATAACACAAGCATCTTACATGAAGCATGTTGACATTCACAAATGACATATAATTATTTACAAAATTCCAGATAGCTGGACTGGCAGTATCTCCTTTCTTGAGAAATACTTTACCAACTATGTTGAGACATCTGCTAGCAGTGTCCACAACCTGATAAAGGTCTGCTACAGAAGAAATAAGATCCTTGCTTCAGAAGAGAGGAAATCCCTGTAACCTAATCATTGAAGGTTGTGCGTTAGGGCTGGCAACACAGCATGTAAAAATCAACTGCCAATCATTAGCGGACCGGAGTTCCGCTGTGGCAACCCCTAACCGAGAAAAGCCGAAAGACACAACAACAACCTATGTTCTTATGGCATTTGCACTGAATTTGCTTTATACGTGTCTCTTACAAATGCCTGCAGATATGAATTGCAGATTTATTTTTCTTGCAGACAGCAAAATGCTCCATTACATGTTATTGCAGAACACCATCTGACAATCAGTCCCTGAGAGAGTTGCATACAATTTAGCATTGCTTATATTTAATCTTCTAAACAGAGAATGCTGTCTTCCTAGTTCTATTAGATGGACAAATAGAAAGAGCTAGTTACTTGGGTCTTAGGAGTAAAGAACACCTGCTCTTATATGGCTATCCTTTGAGACTATAGGGAGATTATAGGGAGAAAAAGGCTTTTCCTAAAGGGGCCCCTTTATACTGGAGTCAGCTGCCTTCTATAATTAGAGATTAAACTTAACCTGGTGAGATTTCAAGAGAGACTAAAGGGTCATTAGTAGTCAAAGCTGCAATGTGGCAATCTGGAGGAATGGTTAATGCTAACTACACATGCACTTTCCTCCCCCGAATTGTTTGCAGCTCATGAATTAGTTGATCAAGTGATTATCTGAATTGCTTGGTTCTCTACAATGTTATGCTAGGAGTTCAAAGTAAATGCCATAAAAAGATGTAGCGTAGCACTCCAGTTGACTGCTATGGGAATGCTTGCAGTATAGGTAACTCCAGAAAAGCCATTGGGGGTGGGAGGTGTGCCAAAGTAGGTATGAATGAGGCTGAAACATATGCATGTGTCGGTCTGTCTGAGTGGTCACATTCTGGAAGGTTGGAGATGCTGAATCTTTGTGTGAGCATGTATGAGAGTATGTGGGTGAGTGATTCTGTAAATGAGTGCAAGTGTGGGTGAATTTTATCAGTGGGTGAGTGGAGGATGGGTGTGTGTGTGTGTGTGTGTGTGTGTGTGTGTGTGTGTGTGTGTGTGTGTGTGTGTGTGTGTGTGTGTGTGTGTGTATGTATCCATGTCTGTCTGAATATGTGTAGAGCGGTTTACTTTTATTGTTGCATTGGTTACTAGGGAGTAGTGCTATCAGAACTTAACAGCACAGTGTTTGTTTCAGAAACATGGTAATCAGCCTCTAATGCTGGTGTTTCTCATTGCAGCCTTCTCATCTCTGAATCATACCACTCATCTGTCCAGATTTTTGCAGGATGTCCAGATTTTTTCCTTATATTTTCAGTCTGTTCCTCATATAATTTGTGGTTTTCTGGCAAATCATTGAGGATTAAAGTCACTAGATAATGACATATATTTGAGTTTCAGCCTTCATATCGATCATAAAATGCATGTTATCAGAAACTCTGTTATTCCAGCAACTTTTCAAGTTTACAAAAGCAATATTTAAAATCTGTCCCTATTTTTTGACCTATGTCCCCCCATTACTATAGAGTTTGTCCAGATTTCTTATGTGAAGAGGTTGAAAAGTTTGCTCTGGATTGGAATTTCTCTCTCAGGGTAATTGACTGCCATGCTTGGGCAATTAGTGTCATTTATAGGTTCATAGGTTGGTACTAGGCTATCAGCCCTAGGGCCTATACAAGCCTAGCCATAACAATTCCCTGGCTATTTCTTCCCACACTATTTACTTCCCTGGACCCCTGTCTAGCAGGGTGACTGACGTGATCCCCGGGGTGAATTTCCTTTCTCCCATCCAATCGTCAAGGTTCCTTTTGAAGAGGACCAAAGAGGCACTCTGCTTGACATGTATGGGCAATCTATTCCAGAGTCTGGGGAGTCTCTGGGTCAGGAACCTATCCCTCCAGCATGTTTTGTTTATTGTGATGACAAGGTTTAGATCCCTGGAGCGTGTGGCTCTGAGGGATTGGGATTTCTTTAAGTGTAGCATGTCCAACAGCTCTGGGTTTGACATGGCCTTGTATGTTAAGCAAAGATCGCCTCTGAGTAGACGATATGTGACAGAGTATAGCTGGAGTTTTTTAAGGCGGTCAGCGTAGGGCATCTGCTTTAGGCCTGTGATTCTTTTAGTGAGGTATTTCTGTGGCCTTTCCAGTTGTTGCAGATGTCTTGAGAGGTACATACCAAATCGGGCATTGTATTCTATAATGGGTATAATGAGGGATGAGTACAGTGGGACAATGACCTCCTTTTTTCTGGATGAAAAGCCCTTAGTGATGAGGTGTGCCACATAGAAGGATTTTCTGACTGTTGTGGCGATGTGGTTATCGAAGGTGAGACCACTGTCCACCTGTGTCCCTAAGTCTCTTATCAAACTTTCGATGTTTAGTGTACTGCCACCTATATGGTAATTCACTTAGTTGAAGAGAAAATCTCTGACTCTAAAGGTTGATTTTGTTTGTTCTTATAGTAAGCTGGTTTCCAGGGCTTATTGGTATTCTGGAATTATGCTAAGCTTAAGTAGAGGTGGTCAGAGTGGAGATTGGAGGCCTTCTAGTTGTGCCATGGTTTGTCTTGATTGTACAACATTTTGTTAGAGGTTTGTAATTAGTTGAAAACATCTATTACTTCAGATACATCACTGTTTTAGAAGCTAAGTTTACAGGTAAGGTGTAGTGATAACATCACAGATTTTGTAAAGTGGTTCAGTTTACTGTGCCTAAAGCTGCTGAGAGATTATATTTATCAGCTGGGAATGGTACAAGTGGTGTTTTTCTCTATTTAGAAGGATAGGTTATATCTATCAGTTGGGAATAGTACAAGTGGTGGTTTTCTGTATTTAGAAGCCCATAAGAGTACACTGTAAGGGACAGTTGTCACACATTGTGTTAGGTAGATAGTAATATGCATTTGTGAGAGACATTGTTAAGAATTAAATTCTGAGCACCAGATTTAATTGTTCATCTGTTTAAGGAAGAAACACTGAGATGGTGCAAAATGTGTAACATTTAACATGGGTTGGTGACAACGAGAATTAGTTGTGTTATTTCAGACATGGCAGCGGTTTGGTTTAGTTTGTTATGTAGTAGACCTATGCACTGAAGTTAAGATTAGCAAGTAGACAAAAGCTGTGTGTGGGGGGATCACTTTACATGGAAAGTTCAGAAACTTGGAAACTATTATTAGAGATACTAGGAGAACAAAATATGCTAAGCTAAAGTTATCTAAATGGCAATCTAATTTACATTTTATGTAGATCTGTCATCTGAGATTGATTTTGCAACATTTTTCAACTTGAGATATTTTAGACCTAATACATAACACCGCTGCCTGTGGTGTGAAGCAGTCATCTCTAGATGAATTGTTAAAGGACTCTGAAAGCAAAGACAGTTTATGATCAGATCTGAAACATATTGAGTAGAACAAATAGTGGAATAAGGTAAACAATAGTAATAATAATAATAACCATTTTAGAAAATATCTTTTATTACTGTTAGGTGTAGAATGAGAAAAATGTAGTTCTTTTTTTGCATGTAGGACAGTAAGTGTGCAATGCATAACTAAGAGTTATTTGTGTATGTGGATACAAAGTAATGTGATGGGATATTGCATGTAATTATTGGAGAAATAAGGACAGTAGAGCATTACATATGCTACCTACCTTTTCTGATGTATTTGCCAGTTTCATTGTCCTGATTAGTGTTTGTTCAGAGTACAAAAATAGGTCTAGTTCACCAACACACTAACTCCATCAACAATGTTGTGTTTGGAGTGTGTCTGTTCCTCCAGTTCACTTAGCTGATCAATAAACAGACACACAAAATATTAAATATCACAACATCCATAACCTTGTTTCACTGAACTGCATGCTCACATAGAGTTGAAATGAATCCAAGTACACCTAATACCCAATCAGTGACTTTAAAGCTCACAGTCAATTGCAGCTTACTGGTATCAGACGAACATTAAAACCGATCTCTCACTGCCTCACTGTGTTTAGACAACACAGTGGAAATGTCTTCATTTCTATAATATTGAAAACATTGCAAACTTGTTTCTATGGCAATACTTCATGAACTCTGAAGGCCTACATTTCCCTGATGAGTTTAGACACACCTGTCAGCAAGCCAGTTGTTGTATGCTAAGTGTAGTACTATACCTTTTTAAAGCTGTTTAATGTAGCAGAAAACAGTGACTTCAGAACTCTTTGTGAAATATATTTCTTAATCGTGCAAGTTGTGGGAACACTCAGGCCTAATGAGAAGGAAATAATTCACCCAGTGTGCTCATACTGTATAATGAGAACAGAATGAACAACTCATTTATCATCAGAGAAAAGTGATCAAAGCAGTTTGGAAATGCTATATGTGGAACTAGCTGTTCTCTGTTTAGAAATTTTCATTTGCAAGAATAATAAATGACCCTCTCTTTTTTGTGACTGTTAAAGCATACTCACCTTAGGTAAATGCACACTCGTACCCCAATGATACTTTTAACTTGTAAACATGCTAGCATTAAATACCTGCACATACACATATGTTCATAAGCAAGAAAGCAATAATGCCCACAATGATGGGCATTAATGAAGTAACAGACCAGCCAGGATTGTTGGGTGACCTGATACTGCTGAGCATAGTGGGTCTTCACACCCCAGTAATGATCACCTTGGAAGCCACTATTACTCTTAGAAAATAATGAACAGTCTGTTAAGTTACTTTGTATTTGTTTTGCTATCTACATATATGGGTCTACACACTTTAGTCAAGTAGCCCATACCTTGACCTTGGAAACAGTCACCACAAAAGTTCGACAAACTGAATATTGACACACTACCACTCACATGCCAAGAAAGAACATTGGCACATGCAATTTTCCAAACAAAAAGCAAAATAACATAATCTTCTACAGGGGCAAGCCTCCCCTGCATCTCCTACTATTTATATATAATAGCTCTAAGATCACATAGTCCATAGGGAAGGGGAATGCAGTCAGTTTAATAGATGCTGACCAACAACAATTTAGACTACATGCAGGACTCCCATATGTATATATGTATGGTTGCAATTCATTTGGCAAAAAGTACATATGTCAGAAACATGAGTGACAAAAATTGAGAGACAGTTCAAATGTGTGACTATACATTTGTGCAAATCATATTTGGTTGAATTCAGGCTTTACATAGTGCAGGTATGTAGGAGTAGGCAGGAAAAGGAATGTTTCAGTGAAAGGGTGATGCTTTGAAAATGTGCATAAATATGGTATAGTGGGTGCTATGTATGTACGAGTGTTTGTAGGTTAGGGTTAGACATAGGGGTAGGTAAGAGGAAAGAATTAGTGCTGTGCCTGACTGGTGGTGGGGGTGTTCTGTGTCCTTTCACCTTTATTAATGGTACCGTTAGGGAAAGCCTAGCTTTCAACTGTCTAGATTTTTGCAGAAGGCCCAGGTTTTTGAATCATAATTTTGGTCTGTTACACATAAAAATTATTGAAGTCGTGAGATGACATATGTTTGAATTTCAGACTTTGTATTCTACAGGAGATGCATACTAATGCAAAACCTGTTAATCTAACAACTTTCTAAGTTCAGAAGAGCATTATTTAAAAATGTCCCTGATTATGAGCCTTTGTTCCCCCCATTATTTCTGGTTTTGTCCAGATTTTTTGCACTTAGATGTTGAGTGGCATGAAAAAGGTTTTAGTAACATAATGTATATAGTAAGGCTTATGATTAGCAGCAGGGGTAGTGTTAGAATTAGCATAGATGAATGACTAAAGTGTTACAGAGGGGCACTAAATACAGTTTTCAGAAAAGTTTTGATAGAAGCCAAAACTGCGTTTGATAGAATTTCCCATGTTGCCTATCACTTAGTCAATCAGTAGAGTAGTGGGTGTAGAGTGAAGGGGGCAGCTGCCTGGGAGCAAGATGTTAGGAGGCAACTATCATGAAGTGCAGTTCCTGCATTTTTATTTCTGTTCCAGCATTTCTAAGTGTCAGTACAGAAAGGGAGTTCGGCTCATTAGCACTTTATGTGGGGTAAGATGTAATGAACTAATTGTTACAAATGTAACAATCAGCTTGCTACAATTAAAAAAAAACAATAACAAGTTTTTTTCTTTTTTTTCTTTGTTATTTCAGTGAAGAGCTGTGGAAGAGAAAGAAGAGCGGTGGAGAGTATCTGGCTTAGAGTGACAGTAGAACAGACCTGACACTTTTCCTTTGAAGAGAGGAAAAAAAAAAAAAAGAGTTGTGGAAGTGGTATGCCAATTTAAAGAACATCCCCATAGGTTCATAGGGTCATACTAGGCTATCTGCCCTAGGGCATTTATAAGCCTAGCCAGAGTGTGTTTGGCTTTCGCCACCCATTTTAAATGAATTTTGCTATGCCCTTTTTCGAGGTTAGTATACTGTGCCTCTAACAGTGACACAGAAGTGATAGCCGGGGTAAACCTACGATCTCCCATCCACTCATCAAGATTCCTCTTGAAGAGAGTCAATGAGGGACTCTGCCTAACCTGGACTGGGATTTGCACTAGAAAAGCCTGTTATGCCTCTGCCGTCAGTGATTTTTTTTTATGTTCTTTTTCCCCCACTGTTGTGCGATCTCAGAATTGATATATTTAATGAAGTAGGTGTGTGGGGATACAGCGGGGCTTGTTGCCATGCAGAAGATATGGATTTTTGGTTTCTGTCAAACCTTTTCTGAGAAATGTATTTAGTTTTTAAGCTATGTTACTCTTTCAGCTAAACAAAAATCTTCATAGAACAACTCACCGATTCTTTACTTTCTGCTGCTGATGAAATACTGGGACCAGCCAAGGAAATGACAACTAAAATTCCGGAAACAATAGTATACATCAAGGAAATTATAGTAAATAACATCCCAGGATTCACTTATACTGTCTTTTTTTAAATAATTTAACAGATTTCCAGAGGATTGTGTGGGATACACGTGTTTTCCTCACCTTTCTCATTAATGCCAATTATGAAACTAATTAGCATAAGGAAATGAGGTAGACTCTGGGCTGGAGACTATTTCCTACTGATATGTATTAATGTAAACTTAAAATAGTATGATTCCATTTCTTTTCAGGGAAAAGAGTCATTTAAGAAAAAGCCCACATACTAACATACTGAGCAGAAAAGGTATTAAATCTAATACTTGTATTGCTGTGCCTTTATTAAGTTAATAATAATGTGATTCCTGCCAGAATAACTGCTGAAGGCTGCAAACAACAAGCAGATGTAGCTTTCTGTATATAGTCTTTGCTTCTGCTGCATGAACTTATGTTGGGAATCCTAGAGATTTGAACAGCTGTAGCACAGTAACATGTTCCTTCACTTTCAGCTGCTTTTGAGGTGTAGCATTGAATTCTGCACATCTGAATATGCACCACATTTGTGAGAGATAAAGTTTTGCTAAAAATGAACTCATTAATCTTAAATGCAAGTCAGGCATGCCCCCCCCCCCCCCCCCGTGCTAGCTGTAAAACATTTACAGTGTCATCAGTGGTAAATATGGTTACCACTATCCCCTCATTTTTTTGGAATGATCTGAAATGAGCAGTTACTCTGTGGTGATAGTAGCTCGGAAACAGCTTGTCAGATGTCCCAATTTCTCTGACAGGAAGGGGTAAATTTCAACTTTCCTTTCTCTCTGATATGTTTGTTTATTAATAAGTGCCTCTTTTTTAATGACCTAGAAGCACTATCAAGTTAAGTGGTATCTACTTCTCTGAAGTCCAGGCCAACACGAAGGGATTCTGGCTGACAAAGTTCGCAGACAACTGCAAGTTGGGAGTTATTATTAACTCCCCAAGTGATGTTGACATCCTATAGAAAGGCCTCACTAAGACCAATGACTGATGTCAGAACCATGGCCTTAATCTCAATGCCAAAAAAATGTGTCATCATCCCCTTTGGGAAAAACCCGGTTCCCATGAATTACCGCATTGATGGTAGTCCACTGAACACAGAAGGCATTATAAGAGATCTGGGAACACAGGTTGACAGCAACCTCTCTTTTGATCACCACATTGACACTGTGGTCAGAAAGTCCTTCTATGTGGCACATCTCATTACTAACGGTTTTACATCCAGCAAGAAAGAGGTCATTGTCTCCTTCTATTCTTCCATCATTAGGCCAATCATCGAGTACAATGCCCAGTTTGACATGTACCTCCCTAGACACCTGCAACAACTGGAGAGGCTGCAAAAGTACCTCACAAAGAGGATCCTAGGCCTTAAACTCTTGTCCTATATGGACAGACTAAAAAAAACTCCAACTATTCTCTGTCTCATATCACTTGCTTAGTGGCAATCTCTGCTTGACTTACAAAGCCATGTCTGACCCAGCTCTGTTACAAATGCTACATCTAAGGAAATCCCAATCCCTCCACACCAAATACTCCAGAGACCTCAACCTCATTACCATAATCAACAGAACAAGCTGGAGGGACAGGTTCATAACCCAGAGACTGTCCATGCTATGGAATACACTTCCCATACATGTGAAACAGAGCACCTCACTGGCCATCTTCAACAGAAATCTTGATGAGTGGGTGGGAAATAGAAAATTCACCCTGGCGATCACTCCAGTGGCTCTACGTGGCACAATGCCAGGGTAATCCTATGGGCTAGGGTTGCAAAGGCTCCAGGGTCATTAGCCTAGTATACACCTATGAACCTATAAGTGATTTTCTTAGAGCTACAAAGTAGACAACTGGAGACTGAGGGAATAGGTGCCTTAACCATAGGGGAAGGGGGAGGGAGCACCCCCCATTTTTACAGCTGTGGAGGAAGGAGGACACAACAGAGGGCTCATGCATGTTTTGTATGCTAATGTGAAGAATTTAAAAGCAAAAGTGTGCAAAACTATGCTTTTAAACACAGCTGACCCAACAGAGGACTCATGAGTGCTTTGCACACTAACGTGAAGAATTTAAAAACAAAAGTGCACGGAACGGAACTATGCTTTTAAACACAGCTGACCCAGCAGGGGACTCATGCGTGATTTGCACGCAAATGTGAAAAATTTAAAAACAAAAGTGCACGGAACTATACTTTTCAACACAGCTGCCAGAGTCAACCATGGTAAGAAGACATTTTTATGTGCTCCGTTCAGCTACTTTTCCTTGTTATGGTGCTCTGCCCCGCCGTTCAACTGCTTTTCCTTGTTATGGTGCTCTGCCCCGCCGTTCAACTGCTTTTCCTTGTTATGGTGCTCTGCCCCGCCATTCAGCTGCTTTGTTATGGTGCTTTGCCCCGCCATTCAGCTGCTTTGTTATGGTGCTTTGCCCCGCCGTTCAGCTGCTTTTCCTTCTTATGGTGCTCTGCCCCGCCATTCAGCTACTTTTACTTGTTATGGTTCTCTGCCCTGCTGTTCAGCTGCTTTGTTATGGTGCTCTGCCCTGCCATTCAGGGCAATCTCCCTAAATGAACATCTGTGGGAAATTTTTAGAAGTTACGTGGTTCTATTTCAGAAATTTAGGAAATATCAGTAGACATTTTTTGAAGAGAGCAGACTCTCCTGCACTCCAGTTTGAGCAACTTTACCCCCCCCCCGGTAACTTTTGCTTATATATCCCAATTCCTCCGTTAAACAAAGTTGGTGGGAAAGAGAAAACACCTATTAAATGTGAAATGGAGCTTGCATAACTGTGATCTCACAGTAGAATCAAACCATTATTAAACCACTCTAGGAAATGACACTTCAAGGGACCTGCCTTAGGTGTGACATTTATTGAAACTGTCACTTCAGGAAATCTGCCCCATGTGCTACCTTTATGCAAATCTATAGTCTAACAGACATAAAGCTCCCATTTTATTATTTTGTGCCAGTTTCAGTAGCTTCACCAACATATATTTATTTCACTGTGTCTATGGAACTCGTTGGTAAGATACATTAGATGTATTCACTTGAAATCAACCATAGATCATAAATACCTAAAATTAACTCATTGTCTTATGACACATCTGAAACACATAATTCTAAGGAATGGTCAATGGCTAAATGAAATTCAGTAAAATGTTTTGCAACTTTATGCATTGCTGACTGACTTCTAATAACCCATACATGTTGAAAAATGTGTAACTAATTCCTGTTCAGCTGCTGTGAGTGTGAAATGCCCCAATTATTTATGGCTGGTGGTTAGAATTACCCAGGCTCAAACCTTGTACCTTAGGAATAAGGGCCTACATTCTTTACCAATACCACCACTTGTGATTCAGGGAGTTGGGATAGCTCTCAACTGTCTAGATTTTCACAGAATATTTGACTCAAAATCTGTGGTTGTCTGGCAAATCAGTGAGAAGGGAATTCACTAAATAATGATAGCCCCTTTAAGTGTCAATCTTCCTATCTTTTTAGGAAACACATGGTAACACAACACTGTTTTAGCAACTTTCTAAGATTATACAAGCAATATTTAAAATATGTCCCTGGTTGTGGGCCTTTGCCCTCCCCCCCAAATAAATAGTGGCTTTTTCCAGATTTATTCTGCTGTGAAATTGAGAGATTTAGTAGTGTCAAGTGGATGGTGCAGTGGTAATGTTGCCTCACAGCAAGAGGTTCTCTGGTTCATTTCTCAGCTGGGGTGCCTTCTGTGTGGAGTCTGTATGTCCTATTTGTGTGGGGTTCCTCTGGGTGGGCTGGTTTCCTCCCATGTTACAAAGACACGTGTCTGGTGCATTTCTCCCTGGGCCTCTGCTGAAAATTGGCTTCATTCCAAGTTGGACTTTCCTAGTAAGCAAATGTTAAAAAATAAAAAAAATTACAAGAAACTGAGAGCTTCAGGGGAAGAGAAGTTTAGTGCTGCTTATTCCAAGTCTGTTTTCATTGTTAGTAGCACAACAGATAGCAGCCTTACTTTTGATGCAGAAGGCTGTGGGTTCTACTCCCACAGTATGCAGATGGATTGCTGATACTATACTGTGTTGTACTTAAAGGGAATGGATGCTGCAGTCCTGTGAATGTCGTCCTTTGGAGGAGTTACCTAGTAACTATGAACTTGTTATCGGTTTTCCATCTTTTCCCTATTGCAATATTACTAGCTTATTATTTTTTAATGTAACACAGGCAATATATTCTTCAAGGCAAAAGCCACTTTATTTGTAGATGAAACAATGAAATCTAAAGCTGTTACCTAGCAGCAACCTCTTCATTAGTTAGAGATTCCTATAATGTGGAATTATTTAGAAGACTGACTTCTGCAGAGATTTTGCATATTTACTGATATTGGTGGATTGTAATGACAGAAGTTTGAGTGGCCTTTTATGGCTGAAATTTTCTGAAATGGGTAGTTTTGTCATTATCAGTTCATACATTTTGTTTCATTGCTTACTAGAAGACTGTTCAAAACTACAAATTTAAAACACATTCAAACAACTGGTGCTGTATTATACAAGGAATATAATTTAATACAATCAAGAAGGTGAATCAAAGAATGCATACATGTATGCATGGGCCTAAAAATGTGTTTCAAAACAGCCCAGAGGAAAGTGTAAAAGGCTCAAATTCATGGGCAAATTTTAAGCTTTACTCTTGTTACCAAAGCAATGGATGAAGGTAAAACAGTTCATACCACATTACCTTGATCTGGCCAAGCCTTTTGACACAATCCCCAACTCAGGTGTAGTACAAAAGATGAATAATGTAGGAGCAAACACTTATATCATCAGCTGCATTGCCTACTTGCTCACAGGACGCAGGAGATCAAAATAGGGGAAGACACCAGTCACCAACGGAGTCCCCCAGGGTTTGTTGCTGTGACTTTTTCTGTTTGGCATATACATCTCAAAAGTAAAAGGAAATACCAAAGGGGTTTGGTCGGCTAAGTTTGAGATGACTTCAAGCTAGGAGCAGTTATTGAATCCCCAAATGACTCAACCATCATGCAGGAAGATTTGTCCCAAATAATAACTTGTATCAAAATCATGACAATGTCCTCTGAGAACTGACGCAATTGTTTGGCATTTGGGAACTTGTGTGTACAATGACTAACTTTTGACCAACATGTGCCCAGAGTCATAAGAAAGTATTTCTATATTGTACAGCATATAAATAAATTGATTGTGATTAGATCTAAAGATGTTATTGTGCCCCTTCACAAAACTCTCATTAGGTCAATCATTTTGTATAATGCCCACTTTGGCATGTATCTATCCAGCTCCATGCAACAATTGGAGATACCTTACTAAAAGGATACAAGTCCTAAACAATAGGGCTTGCATGGACCACCTCAAAGATTTATTACTATACTCAGTATCCCACAGACTGCTTAGAGGTAATGTGTCTGGCAAACAAGGCATCCTCCGACCTAATACATATGGACCCACTGAACATCAGCAAGTCAAATGGCATCAGAAATACTCAGTCCAGTTATCTAAACTGAATGTTGTGGAGAGATAGATATATATCACAGAGGCTACCACTGTTCCAGAACAGACTATCTATAAAAATAAAACAAAGCTTATCCACCCATATTCAAATGCAATTTGGATCTAAGGATGGCTAATAGAAAATGTACTCCTTGGTTGGTCCTCATGCCACTAATGGATAGAGGCAGTTCCTAAATGCTGCATCCCTTACATGGGTCACCTCATATTATATATGGTATGATCACAGCTATTCTCATTAGGGTTAATATACAATTATCAGCAAAAGGGAATTGGCTAAGCTTAAAATGTCCTCCAAGTGAACCTATGTTGTGGTAGTAAATAGTTATAAAAAATTGCCCTTTTTAGATCACTAAGTGCCCCTCTCACCCTCTGAGCCCAGTTTTCAACAGCTTCCGGCGCCTATGACTGAGGGGCTTAAACCCCGTGCTAGAGTATGCAACTTGTTTACAGCTGATTGTGTTAGTTCTTTGCTTTAAACTGCAAAGCAACTTTTTTGTTAAGTGAGCAGAGCTCAGTATTGACTACCAAAATTCCTCATTTGAGTGTTAATTTTATTAGAGTGAGAGCAAATCTTTTGAAATGATTAAACATGGTCAGTCTTGTCAAAATCCCATATTTTAGAAGGGATATTCCACTTGGGGATTCTAAAATTGCATACATTTTAATACTAATGCCACCACTCTGCTAGATGACCTTTCTTTACACTTCAAATATTAACAAAAACTGAACATTATCTTCAAGGATTTATTTAGTATTTTATGTGTGTTAATATATTGCCAGCAAGTTCTTTCTTTAGCTTAACTCAAGCAGATGTTTCTATCTAATATTCCAGTTATTTGCACTGCAGAATATGGGATCATGAAAGTAGATGTGACACCATTTTGTTTGTTTGTTAATTTACCCCCCGGCAACACACACACACACACACACACACACACACACACACACACACACACACACACACACACACACACACACACACACCTTAAGCCTCTCAATAATCTTTTGCCTTTTATTATTGGCATACATTGTCATTACATACTACCTGAAACACCAGCTAACCCACATGTAGCAGTATCTCTCTGCCAGTAACCAACGTTTCTTTGTAGATCTTCCTCTGACTCTGTCACCACCTCTTGTTGCCAAGCATAGCATAGCTGTTCATGCAGTCGGCAATGTAGTGCACAGCTGCAGGTCACCTTCCTGCTATTTATTATCCCATGTGTCCTGCTCAGAGCAATATAATACATCAGACATGCTGCCATGACAGTTGAATACCAGCATTATAAAAAAATACTGATTCATTATCAGCAACAACAGGTGTCTTGCACATTTGCTGCTGATACATTAGCACACATATATTGGTATGAGGGCTATGCATCTCCCCTCCTCCCAAAATAACTTTGTTCTAAGACCACATCAGTGCTGATATGAAATATTTAACTTAAGAATGCATCCTCCTTTCCCAAGGCATGTCTGATTTTTCTGTTGTGAAAAGCATTTGTAGCCAAATCATATACCTGGCACCATTCTTGTGTGATTCACCAACAGTCTTGTAATTTTATATCCATGCTTGCCTTCTGAAGTAAGTTTCCTGTTTCCAGATTTGCAGTCATCGTCAGCAAGTCATCTGCTATCAAGTTTTATTCTTAGTTTTGTTTGTCAGTCTGACAGAACATTTAATCCATGCCTTTATAAGACTCTGCCAGCATCTGACAGTTAGTGCAAAGGATTATGGCTTTGAGCCGTTAATTAGCTGCTTCCCATAGTGCAGAGTTTGATTCCCTTGGCTTCCATTTGCCTACTATACTATAATAAGTCACTGAACCAGGCAGTGCCCAGTGGCAATTGAGAAACTGGGATAGACTATTCAGCAGACCTCAGGGCCACATATCTAGTAATTACCATTGAACTGTATGGGCTTTCTGTGAACTGATAAAACAAAATCAAAAAGGAGTGCAAGTGCTACAAATAATGACAAAGTGTTTTAACATGTTTTAATTTGGAAGAATCAATTGAATGCAGCATGTTTAATTCAGTTGTTAACTAGATAAGTCCACTCAGTACATGTGCCTCTTTATGTAGGCAACCTGAAAGCAATGACTAGTTTACTGAAATGCTGTAAAACAGCAGTTTGCTGATGGTTACTGAGTGAATGATTTGTAAGCTGATCAATTGCCTTATAGCTGCTAACTGTCTTAACAGTCTCAAGAAAGACACATGTCTATGCAAAATGAGTAGAAAAGTATTTATTCCCCCCTCCCCCAAGCAGATGCTTAAACTAGTAGCATTTTATCTGAGAATCCCTTATGGCAGATTATTAGTTAGAACAATGTAAAAACTAAAGATGAGCAGCAATGCTTCACTTTTTCAGTGTTATTACTTTAGCTCTGGTGCAAAATGTAGGCCCAAACTGAATTGAAGATTTTGGAGAATCCTGAATTCAGAGAACTGTGGTATGCAACATTTCTGGTTAGCAAGTAAGGAAGCAGATGAGAAGTTGGATTTGGAGGCAGTGACACATATCTGTACAATGGCCATATCCACATGCCTAGTTGCACCCTGATAATATTGTCCATTTATCTCAGTAAAGAAAATTAAGTAAAACTATTCTGTGCTAGCGAGGGTTAAGACTTGCATCACCACTTCTATTCTACCAGACATTGCTACATAACATATGAGAAAGACATTCCTATTTACCCTTGCTGTCAATAAGAGAAAGCAAGGTCATACCATGGAATTCATGTTGCACTGTCCCATGGAGTGGTCTAGAGTACGGTTTTAATGCAAGTAGCAAGGAAGGTAAACACTATAAACAAATTAAAACTGATGATTCCCCTCATAACCTGCAAAAAAATAAACCTGCTATAATTCAAGAGTTAGTTCGTAAAAATATCTTCAGTTTCATTAGGTATACCAATGATATTATAGGAGATGCTGATAATGTAAGAAAACCATGTATGCACTCATTGTCAGCTCCATACACTACTTTTAAAGACAGACTATGATTTATACTAGAATAAATCTGAAGAATGAATTATATGTCAACAATATTGTTGTTGTGATGATGTGAGATATTCACATCTGTGCCAAGGAGAATAGGGTAGTGCATATGTAACATATGGCAGCATAGTTAGCATGAGTTTTACAAATAATTTTGTGTCATTTGACTGTCACACTGACTTGTACAGATGCTTGTGTTAAAAATGTATCAACAGTGTTGTTATAACTGATTGTTTGTTTAAACAAAGAATTCTGGAAGGGAAGAGTAGAAGTTTTTGAAATTGTTCTATAGCTTTCAGATACTGCAATAGATCATAGCAAAGCTCTGAGTGTGCATTGTACCAGAGTCAGGTGATCAAATGTGATGTTATTCTATAACCAGCACTGAGAGGATGGAACTTTCACAGCAGTTGTTTTGTTTTCTTTGGAACCTGATATAAAAGATCTATGACAGTTGTCACAGTTAGTTTAGTTCAGACTGTTAGAACTTCATTACCTTGCTTTGTGGAAGTAAGCATCTCAGCATCTAATCTTGCCTTGCTGTATTAAGTTAGCTAGGGAACAGTTATTCTTTAGACAGTCAGGAAATAAAGTGAGATAGTATTGTTTTTCTGCATCAGTTTGAATCTGTCCAACTGTGTTATTTTTATTTCTCCTGTGATTGAAACTCTGGTGTTTACTGCACTTAGATATTTAGTATTTCTCATATTTCTATTTTATTATTTATTTCTAAATATTTTTATATCTTACATTGTGGCTGGTCATTTACAGACTACTTTTAACATCTTGAGAGTACTTGAGAGCCTTGCTGCTTTGGTTGCACTCTACCATTTTATATTAGTATTGATTTTACTCTGTATAATTGGATACCCTTGTAAGACTCTGAGAGTAGTTGACTGGTGGCAGCGTGGTTATCTTATAGTCTGAGAAGAAGGGGTACAGCTTGTAAATCTGTACCAGCTTTTCCCAGGAGTATGTGTGTGTGTGTGTGTGTGTGTGTGTGTGTGTGTGTGTGTGTGTGTGTGTGTGTGTGTGTGTGTGTGTGTGTGTGAAAGTGAAATACCCAGGTGTGGATGTGTCAGCTATTTGGAAATGGGACAAAGTGCTCCAAAGAGAGTCATGTCTGCAATCTGGAGAGATAGAAAGTCCAGTCCCAGATCTGGAGCATGCTCCCTGTGTGGTCTTGGGGGAAATTATGCTTGATGCAGAGAGCTGCATCTTAAAATACTATGTAAATCCAAACACATTTCACTGAAAGTTATATATAGCCTTTTCCCCACTGTTGTGTGACCCTGGAGTTAGTATATATAGTAAGGGTGTGTGTGAGGGGTGTATACCCCCACATATTTTGGATATATATTAAGTTCAGAAAAGAGTAATTTATTGGAATTGCAAGTATCCATGTATATAGTTCAAAATATTTAAAATAGGTGGGGGGGCTACACCCCCCACACTCCCTTACTATATATACTAACTCCATGGTTGCACAACAGTGGGGAAAAGGCCATATATAACTTTCAGTGAATTGTGTTTTCAGTGAATTCAGCTTTCAGTGAACTGTGCACAGTCAAATGTGTTTCAGTGAAATGTGCTTTCAGTGAATAGTCCTAGACCCATATATATATATATATATATATATATATATATATATATATATATATATATATATATATACATATATATATATATATATATATATATATATATATATATATATATATATATATATATATCTTTCCAATGCAGACTGCTAGTGGTATTAAGAAGCATGGTGTACATAACAAATGTGTGAGTGATTCAAGAAGTATGAACAAAACAAGACACTAGCATACCTATATGTAGGACAAGGTTCGTAATGTATGTGGAAGTGAAAGTACAGGATCCAATGCTCATGTGTCCAAGGCAGAACATAATTTAAAAATGCTCTAATTTATGTCATAAAGCAGAAAATAGATGTGCAATAGACAGTGTATTGATGCAGTTATACAGGCCTGCTAGCATTCAAGCAATAAGTCAGGCAGCTTTGATCATTATAGTGATAATTCATAGGTTCATAGGTTCATCGGTAGGTACTAGGCTATTGGCCCAAGGGCCTACGTAAGCCTAGCCAGTAAGGTTCCATAGCTTACACCACCCAAGAAAGTTATTTTCCTGGGCAACTGTCCAGCAGAGACACAGAAGTGATCCCCAGGGTGTATTTCCTATTTCCCATCCACTCATCAAGATTCTTCTTGAAGAGTGCTAATGAAGAACTTTGCTTGACATAGATGGGTAGCTTGTTCCAGAGTATAGGAAGGCTCTGGGACAGGAATCTATCCCTCCAGCATGTCCTGTTTATTGTAGTGACAAGGTTTAGGTCCCTAGAGCGTGTAGCTCGGAGGGATTGGGATTTCTTTAGGTGTTGCATTTCCAACAGCTCTGGGTTTGACATAGCTTTATATGTCAGGCAAAGATCACCTCGGAGTAGGCAATATGCTATGGAGAAAAGCTGGGGTTTTTTGAGGGTCAGTGTAGGGCATTTGTTTGAGGCCAGTAATCCTCTTTGTGAGGTACTTCTGTGGCCTTTCCAGCTGCTGCAGATGTCTTGTGAGGTACATTTAAAAAGGGGCGTTGTACTCTATAATGGGTCTAATGAGTGATGAGTAGAGGGGAACAATGACCTCTTTTTTCCTCGATGAGAACCCTTTTATGATGAGGTGTGCCACGTAGAAGGACTTCCTGACTACTGTCCACGTGGGTCCCAAGGTCTCTTATCACGCTTTCGGTGTTAAGTAGATTTCTACCTATGTGGTAGTTCATGGGTACAGAGTTTTTAACCAAAGGGGATGACACTGCACTTTTTAGCATTGAGCTTGAAGCCATGGCTCTGACACCAGGCATCTGTCTCAATGAGGCCCTTCTGTAGGATGTCCACATCATTTGGGGACTTGACTATGGCTCCAAGTTTGCAGTCATCTGCAAACATCATTAGCCAGAGGCCTTCTGTGTTAGCCTGTACTTCAGAGAAGTAAATACCAAACAGGAGATGTCCCCAGACAGAACCCTGTGGTACTCTACTTGTCACTGCTTTGAGGTCAGATTTGGAGTCTGCAACTTTTACACTGTGTGTTCTGTCAGTGAGCCAGCTGGCAACCCATCTTGTGACGTAGGAATTTATACCTAGTTTAGTGAGTTTAGCTATAATTCCAGAATGGGGGATGGTGTCAAAAGCCTTGGCGAGGTCAAGATAGGCTGTGTTTGATGACTGCCTCAAAGAAGTCAATCAGGTTCCGGAGGCATGATCTGCCTTTCACAAACCCGAACTGGGTGGGATCCAGAGTTTGGAGGTTACCAATGTCTTTGTTTATGAGTTCCATGATGATACGTCCCATGGCCTTGCAGACTAGGCTTATCAGGCTAATAGGGCGATAGTACCTGGGATGAGTGGCGGCTCCCCCTTTGTGGAGTGGGATAACTGTTGCTGTGCACCATTCAGTGGGTACAAAGCCTGATGCAAGGCTATTATTGAACATGGTGCTTAAGTGGGGAGCCAGTTCATTCTGAAGTTCGTGTAAAATGCAGCCTGGGATGTTGTCCGGTCCCATGGATGCTGTGTTTTTTGGTTTTAGAGAGTGCAGCTTTTACCTGCATAGTTGTGATTACAGGGACTCTGTATTCTTCCTGTATAGATATGGGCCCTTTAGGGGGTGAGGGTGGGGAATAAAGTTAGCACTGAACCAATCTGCCAGGATGTTGACAATACCAGTTGGTTCCGTAATTTTTGTGCCTTTGTGCTGTAACTCAGAGCAGATCTGGGTGTTGCCATCTAGATTCCTGACATAGCTATATAATGCTTTGTAGTTGTCCTTGGATTTAGTGGTGATTTTGTTTTCGTAGCTGTATAGTGTCATCTGATTTCTGTATACCATGGTTTCCAAACATGGCCACTGGATTAGTACCGTACTGATTTCATAACTTTTATTTACTTATTTAGACTTTGTCAAGATATGGAAGTTCATATTATTCATCACTGCCACATACTACTAAAAATGAAAACAGTTGGATTTATACATTTACTGAATGTTATTTAGCAGTGCTAATGTTCTGATCCACAAACACCTATTTCAGCCACTGACCAGATAGTTAATACATTTATTGTGTTTCTTTGCTTGTTAACTGCCTAGGTGGACTGGTTCAGACACCCTCATCAGCCATGATATGGGTGACAAAGAAAAATATAAATCTATTGAGGGCAGGTAATTGATTCTAGTTTAAAAAACTAGATCCTTTTATAGCAGAAATGGGTTTGGTTATACTGAACAGAAAGAATTGTACAAAATCATCACAAACAATCATCACTTCATTAAAATAAATGTTATATGATTAACTGTCCAAAGATTATTAAAACTTTGAATTTTCATTAGGAAAAGGCTATCTTACATTGAATAAAACCAGCTGGATGGAATCAATCACACTGGCAACCTCTGCATCCTTACAGCTTGAGACAATAATAACTGGAAGTATAACTAGAACTGGACAAAAGGGTGCCGCTGACATCTGTCTGTTAGCCAGCCTACCTACAGTCAATGTATTCATATGTCAGGAAGTAAGATGGTCATCTAGTTTTATTTAAAAGACAACAAAGTGTGTTCTTTGTGAATATCAGTTGAGATCTGGTTTCAACAGGCATACTCTGCTTTGGAAGGAAGAGGGATCCTTCAGTTTTAGCTCTGTCTAGATGTAATTTAGAACGCCTACACAAGGATAAAACTGAAGTCTGGATGTTACTGGATAGTAAAGTATACAGGTCACTAAACGTGCATATGAATGTAGTGTGAAAAGGATGGCTCTACACTTAAAGCTTTCCTTTTTCAGCCAAAAAAATAATCTTACAGGTGCCATTTGGAGCTGTGTGAAGTAGTCCAGTTTAGTATGCAGAATCCAGTGCAAAACATATTCTGGTTTGGGCAGCAGTATGTTTATGCCCTTGGCTCTCCTAACATCAGTGGGCAGAACTTGGGAGATTTTGTAGCAAAGTCTGAGCTGCTGCTGAGCTCTGTAAATTTTCACTTCTACATAGATTTTATAGGCGAGTGATAGTGATCTCAGATCATCACCATCATCATCTTCATGATCAACACCATTTTTCTACATGGGTCAGAGTGTCATATTAACTGTTACCACCTCTATTGGTTCAGTGCTCCACTTCTACCTTCTTCAACAGTCATGTTTGACTGTCACAGGTCTTCTCTCACCCAATCCATCCATCTGTTGGCTAGACATCCTTGTTTATCAAGGTCTTCTTCCTGTATCTCCCAAATCATCTTGAATTTGACCAAATTATCTCCAGCTTTCCTGTACGTGTGCCTGAACCCCCATAATCTGTTCTCGTTAACCTTTTCTGCAGTTGGAGCTACTTTAGATTCTGCTCTGATATCCGAATTTGTTTGTCTGTCCCACAATGTGTTTCCTACCACCCATCTCAGGCATTTAATATCCATCAACTCTAGCTTCCTCAACTGCTCTGCCTTTACTGCTCATACACTATTACTGGTTGCAACACTGTTTTGTATGGTTTACTATGGTAAAGTCGAAGCAGAATCATTCCAATCCATTGTAGACAAAGTCCAGAGGCCAAATGGCACCAATGTCGAACCTGACAATTGACGAAATACAAATCTTGCCCCTATCATGACCCATGTTAACGCCCATTCTGAGGTCAAAGTTGAGACATATTTTGGCAGTGTTCAAATTCGACATTGTCACTTTTGCGGACATGGGTCGATGCTTCCATCATTCGACTGAGTGCAGTTCAATTTTACCATAATAAACCATTGTGTAGACCTTACATTTCAGCTTCTTTGTCAATCTTCTGTCACATATTACCCATGACATTTTGTATCAGTTAGCTGCAGCCCCTCTGATTCTAACTTTGGCCTCATTTAGACTTCTCTTCATCTCAACCACACCCTCGTAGATATTTGAAGCTGTGAATCTGTTCTACTATGTAACCTTATATGTTCATTTTCACTTTCTTTTGATTCCTACTTTTGCTGTCATGAAAATTGTCTTGCTTATATTCAGATTCATTCCCTGTGATCGCAAAGGAGCCAAAGATATTAGTGTTGTGTGACTGAGCAAATCACACTATTTAAGAAAGCTTTCATGAATCTAGAGCTAGCATCTTTCAGTTGTTCTGCAGTCTTGATGGTTATGATGAGAACTTAGAATACGACCTACAAGATGTGAAAATAAACAATAAATAAAGGCATAACTTCACTTGCTCAGTTTTCCTCGTGCTTCAGCATGCCACTTCACTTTGCCATTTTTGAGTTTTGCTGCGCACATCTTTGTAAAACAAACTTTACTAAGTAATTAGTAAGTTCTGGCTAATCTGAGATAAGTAAAGCTTTGAGGAAGAGTGAGGTAAGTGTTACATTGCTTGTCAGTGATCACTCTTCGTTTGAATTACAGTGACTTTGGAGTGGGAATAATACATTTTGTGGGGGTTGGTAGGATGCAAGCTGTCAGAGGCGCGATTGGTTGATAGGTTGAGTTGCGCCCTGCGAAATCACTTATTTTTTGGGTCACATTTGTGTACACTCAAGCTTTTCAATTTTCACGCATGTATTCAAGCTGTAATTTCTGACATGCTGTGACTAGGCAAGTGTGTTGTAAACTTGTCGACAGTAGGTATACGTGGGGGATCCGTACCAAGATAACAGTATTAACTAAAGCACAGTAACAATGGACTGCTTTAGTGCAAATGCAAAGAATGAAAAATATCAATAAAGGCAGCAATATTTTTCAGAAATTTTAAATCGAACATAGAGAACAAAGTAAATAATTCCTTTAGTTAACCTGTGTACTTATGTGATAAGACAGGGAGAAAAGTCTTTGTATTTACTTGTTCCTTTTAGGTAAGAAATTAACATTATAGAAGACTATGACTGGATCTCTGATCATAACCAAGTTGTTGAATGTTTTAGAAATGGATATCAAAAAATTAATTTCCAGAGTGGGGCAAAGCAAAGTTTGTGAGATGAATCTTGACACCCATTTATTTATTGGCATAGTACTCTGTTATATTGGACTGATCTCAGGCACAGCCCAGGTGAATATATTCACATTAGTATGGAAAAGGACAATATTTAAAGAAATCCGCAAAAGCAGAACACAAATGTTATGAAACAAAGTATATTACCATTCACACAGGTAATAAACATCTAAAAACGAGAAAGGTATCGCATAGCATTTACATATGATTTGAGTATGAAGGACTTCATTTTAATCTCAAAAGAGAAAAGATGAAGTGTACATTATTTTCAAAGAAGTGACATCCTGAAGTATCAGCAAGTAGGTCTTACATTTCTGATCAGCAGAATAGGAGTAACAGTGCAAAGAGGGAATGAAAGAGGAACAGAAAAGGATGTCAGGTGAGGTTATGTGGCCGGCCTGGAAGCAGTTACATTGACCATGTTTAGATATGATGTTATTTAAATTTCAGTCTAAATATGTAGCATAAGATGGCATCTTAAAAACATGGAGGGTGAGATTCCCAGAGTTTAGGAGCTAGAATTGAGAGAGAGTGGTTGGTACAATTTGACCTAGTTTTAGAATAATGAGGTGTTTGGTAAATAAACACTTTGTTATGATCAGAGAAGCTTGAACACAGTTTGAAAACTTAGTAATGTGACAAAGTTCTTTGTAGTTTAACTCTGTAAAGGCTGTTATGGCTGAGGCGCTAGGGGATTTTATGGTGAAATTCATTGCTATCTACTTCATTGTGGAATAAACAGACTTCTATTTATTGAAAGAAAGAAGGTGTCATTGGTTTGTTGGTACGTGGTTTGTGATACTGATTTTCATCGAAGTGTGGTTTAAGCTTCTTTGTAGTTTATTTGCAATAATGTGCTATGAAATATAGCTAAAAAGGCAAAAAATGCTATTGGATCACAAAATGTTTTACTGCGTTGAGAACTGTAGGAAAAGCAAGGGTTGCCTCACAGACAATGGCTGCCAATGGACAAATGTGAAGTATATCTTTTTAACCTGTAGCACACATCACTCTGCCATACACACACACATACACACATACACACACACACACACACACACACACACACACACACACACACACACACACACACACACACACACACAGACACAGGGTCTATATCACGTGGTCGAAAGCTAATAATAGTGAATGACCACAACTTCGAAAACACCGGAACTTGAAGTTGCAATTGTGGGGGGCTGCACCCCACACCCTCTGCTGAATATATATACCAACACCGAGATCGCACTACAGTGAGGAAAGGGCAAATACCCCCATCTACACTGTAGTGCGACCCCACAATAACAACATCGAGTGCCAGTGCTTTCGAAGTTGTGGTCGTTTGCCATTATTAGCTTTCATCCATGTGATATAGACACACACACACACACACACACACACACACACACACACACACACACACACACACACACACACACACACACACACACACACACATGAGAAAGAAAGTATATTACAACTTATAAAGCACTTCCAGTTTCCCGTCTCTCCTCTGTGGTGCTTGCTGTTTGTTTTAGCATGAGGCTAGAACATAATAGTATACTGAAAGGTGATTAAAAAACTTTATTAGTACAGTTTTTGAAAAAGAAAACTGCCTGCAAAGTATTTTTTTTTTACTAATTTGTGTGTAACTTTGACATTGTGATATTCCATATTCTACAAATGATTTAAGATCATTACAATGCTTAATGGTTAAGGGTAAGGATTCCCAGACTTTGGAAACTAAACTGAGGGTGGAGAATGATCATTTTTTCAATCTGTTGGTATGTCTGTGAAGCAGAAATCTTCTCTTAACCTAAGAGCTTAGGACACCAGAAGTTTGTTTAGCCCTCAGCAAGTGATAATGAAGTGAAAAGTAATCCAAATGCATCACTTCACATATTAAATTAGACTGGAGAATTAGAGCTTTATTTTCTAGGAAACTTCTAACCCTGTTGAATGTAACACAGTAATACTTTCTTTGAGGACAAAATTGAACAAACCTATAGTCTGTGTTAGATAGAACCTACAGGCTGTGCACATTTTGGGCTGATATACTATTCTCATGATGCTTTAAAAATGACTGTCTCAGTTGCTCTTTTTCCCTCAAGCATAAGTAGTCAAGACATTTACCAGCTCCGTGAGAGAGAGCCCTTTGCTCATTTCAGAATTTAGCTGTGTAATGCCCGTGCACTGGCCCAGCAATCAAGGAGCCTCAATCCTCACCACTAACACCAGTCAAGGGCGTCCATATAGTGAAAGGATAATAAACACACACACAGTAAAGTAAAATTTTCCTTAAGAGCACACAGGGATCACACTTAGTCTGGGGATAGTTTCTCCCTTTCTCTACAGGTCCCCAATAAGACTCCCCACTGGCACAGCTATACGGTCCAGATCTCAGCCTAGTGGGCAAGCTAAAACCTCCAGCACCCACTCTATCCAGCCAGTGCATTGTGTCCCTGCCCAAGTAGCTGACAGGCACAGTTTGAGATAAGAGTTATAAACAACCACACAGACACTCCTGGGGAAGGCTGGTACAGGTTCTCCAGCTGTGCCCCTTTTACCCAGACTATATGGTAGTACCCCTTGCCACCACCTACTAATATTTGTCAGCTACTAAAAGGCCCTTATGAAAGGGTGTCTAATTATACTGTGAAATATTATTATCCAAGTGGTAAGTGTGACTGAACAGCAAGGCTACTGGAGTGGCTTTGTACAATATCACTAAGTACATGCAATGTACTCTTAGAGCTTAAATTATCTCTACACAAAACAGTCACAGTTTAAAGGTTTAAAAATATTTAATAATAACTAATAACAACACAAGACAATACGTCTTACTACACAGTGCTAATCAAGAGTTCAGAGAAAATAGAGAAATGTTTAAAATAATACAATAGAAAAGTTCTGACATCAATCCAGAAAAAAAATGAATCTAATCTTCCTAGTTCCTAGCTATATCTAAGAGAAAACACAGTTCCAAAATAAACTTACATATAGAACACAGGCAGAGTGCTGGTGAGTTGGATGTTCTCAAGACAAATGCTCAATGCCCTCATTCTTTCTGTCCTTAAATTGATAACACAGTACCACTGATCATTTCTTTCTGGTTCCCAGGCTAACAAAAATTCAGAGGTTAAGAGGCCTTTTGATTTTGCAGCTGGTCAGGAAGCCAGAGCAATAAAAGAACTTATACATGTAAATTCTAGACATTAACTCTGGCCTCAAAACAATAGGCAGAATGCCTCCCTCTAGACATCTCGGTTCCGAGTTTTAGATCAAAGAATTTCACAATGCTTGACTTATCAGCTTTCTTACAGCAGAGTGCACTGTTGTTACATTTTTTTCAGTTCAACATCCAATACCGTCTTTTCACATTTAAGAGAACAAGCCTGTGGCTTACATTAATATCTACAAATGACAGAATTATCTACAAAATTCTATCTGGCTAGGCTGGCAGCCTTCATCTATATTCAGAAGCTGATTGAGATGGACTGTCGTATTTGCAAAGATATCTAACCAAATCACTTGTAATCCTCAGGAAGAAAACACAGCAGTGCTCATGTTAAATGTTGTGGCCAAGCCCTAGGCAAAAGGGACTTCATTCATTTCTGCAGGGGCACCAATGAGTATTCCCTTGGATTTAGTCTAATAGTAAGCCATTCATTCTGAAACAAGATTAGCAGGTTATCAAGACCAATCTAAAGCTCAGTTTTAATGGTTAGGTGGGAAGCTCATGACTTGCAGATAGCAATATCATAGGCATACAGATTATTTTGAGAGTAAATCTCTAGAAATATGGTAATGGAAACTAAGAATAGATGAGGTCAAATAATCAACTCCAGAATTTAGATTATGACAGTAGTCAGCATTCTGGCCACTGGGGACTTTAACAGGCCCACTGGAAATGCTATAGGTATGTGTCTAGCACTGACCAGAAATCACAATGCTCATACATGGTTTTATATATATATATATATATATATATATATATATATATATATATATATATATATATATATATATATATATATATAGATAGATAGATATAGATATATATAGCATGCTTTCACATAAAAGCTTTACAACTATAGAAGCTCTTAGATAATACAGCAAAGTCTTTGCTGCCACAAAAGTGGAAGGGTGTATTGTAAAATCAGAGGATGTATACAACAGGGCACACCAACAGACACAAAATATCACTGAACATCTCTCTATCCTACTCAAGAAGCATGTTTTGCACTTGGATACCTATGGTTGGATGTTTCACAAATACAAAGTGCTACATGGCCATCATATACTACATGTTACACAACAGGAGGTTGTGGTAGCACCCTAACCACACAAGAGCAATTCAAAGCTATGACAAAAATGTTAGTATGATGTGTAGGGTTTCCACCTTTTTCTAATGTTGAAAGTGGGACTTGAAATGCATAATTTTCAGGACAAATTGTACTCAACATGTAGAGGAGAACTAGACTTCCCCTTTGGCCAAAATAAACCCTTTTTTACAGTTTGAGCTGTTTCTTACCACACTAATGAGTTTCCTAATTAAAGTAACTGTTTTATGTAACTATTGCAGGAAGCTTAGGAAATATTTTTTATTCTAAAATATTAGATATTTGCCAGTTTTCATGTCATTTACAGGATGCTACTACCCAAATAAGGACTGTGCTGTGTAAAGGGGGTAAGTGGTAACACTATACAATGTAGCCTCGTTACAATAAGAAAACAAGTAACATGCACAGCCGTATCAATATCTGACAACCTGTGCCTTGGGTAAGTGCAGATATATGTTGTTTATTTTCAGCTGCAGAAGGTGGTCAGTTGTGTGAGAAGCAACACACTTTGTAACTGAAAAATCCAGACAAAAAATTACTTAGTTATTTGCCACAGTTCAGACCTTGTCGAATATCATAATCACCAGAGCATTGAGCCAGGACTGGATATTGTGCACACATTCTGACAAATAGAGCCACAAGCCAACTGATTACACATGTCCTCCACAGATGATGTGTATTCACTGGGCTTGAGCCCCATACTGACTACAGCAGTGTCATATGTTTCTGATCAAATACCACGTGTCTGATACTGGAGACTGAGGCTGTGCAAAAGATAATGAGGCAGTCCCCTCCTGCACTTTGAGGCTGTTTGGGCAGATAAGCATTGGCATAGGATATGGTTGTCCTGAGATCCTATGTAAAAGAGCTGCCATTGCTGGTGATTGCATGCCTTCATTTATGGAAGAATTATTGCAGCCTAATGGTTGCATTAGGTTTGCCAGAGAACCCAACAGTGCATGACAGCTGTGCTTCCATTCTGGACTTTGTAGCATCGTCTGCTATTAGCTGACTTACCATACTTTGCTGTAACAGTGTGACCAGTGTTTATCAAACCATGCACCTCTTTCTTTTATAATTATATAACAATTTATTGTACAAACAGGCTACTCAGAACAGATGCATGTGTGTGGTCTAGTTGTACAATGAAAAAACACAATCTGTAATGATATTAAAACTAGTGCACCTTTCCTCATATTAATACAAAACCTCATTAGTGCCTTTATAGTCATAGTCAGTGAACAACACAATAACACAAAAGTCACATGTACAGTTTTTATAAAAGACCATTGATAAAGAAATGGTTTCAAAAACAAATGTCAATAAAATCTTAAGCTGAAGATCTTAGATCCAAATATAGCTATCAACCAAACTTGGAAAGGGCTTACTGTTACATATAGGCTGGTCTGTCCCCCCACCTAAAATCATATTTCATAAATTTTAATGGTCATCGTAATTTTTGTGAGTCATCCATTTTTTAACTCAAACACTACATTAAATAGGTTCACCTAATTCTAGAACCCATAATATTGATTTTTACAAAATCTGTTCACAAATGGAGTATGCCTCCATCTCAAAGACTTTATTTGCTGGTGTCACTAGATTCACTACAAAGACTTATACCTTTTTCCATACACAATTGATAGCCTTCATCATTTTTGACATTTATCAATACGATTAGGCTCCCTCATGGACCTGAAAGTCACTACTGTCCAATCTCAACTATAAAGGCAGACAAGATAACCTTTGCTGGTCAGAACCTATAACACAGAAACTGTAATCTTAAAGTCTGAAAATCCGGGTCAAGATGAACAAGCATGTAAACAACCCACAAGAGTCGCCATCAACCAACACCAAATCACTGAGGTAAACAGTAGTACAAATTAGCAAGGTTAGCTGGAGTATGAAAATGTGTTAAAGCAAAAATACAGAACCTGAGATACTTGGTCAAATGTGTCAGTAATGTCAGTAGCTTGTACCAGATTTTATAATCACTATCAGCCTGAAGTAGTTATCCCACAATGCCTTTAGTGCATTATTAGCATGTGCATTGCATCGCTAACAATTGTTCTTATATAAATTTTGCTAACTAGGTGAGAACTCTAACGGTTACTTATAGCATATGCAAAATAAACTTGACCCATTCTGGATATTGATTTGATTGAACATGTGACAGTTTTGTCCAATTGAATGTTTTAAGTATAAAAACCTAAGGTAAACCACCAATAACAGGATGTATACAGCACTCCTAAGCATTCGCGAATAAAGACAGATTCATTATTAGCTATCAGTAGGCGGATGTTTACAGTACTGCTGTCTGTCTTCGTGCAATAAAGTCAGATTCATTATTAGCTGTCAGTACCAACAATATTGTTGTCGGTCTTCATGGATAAAAGCCAGATTCATTATTAGCTATCAGTACCTACAATACTGCTAATTGTCTGTCTTCGTGGAATAAAGACAGATCCATTATTATCTATCAGTACCAACGGTATTGCTGTCTGTCTTTGTGGAATAAAGTCAGATTCATTATTAGCTATCAGTGCCTACAGTACTGCTAACTGTCTGCCTTTGTGGAATAAAGTCAGATTCATTATTAGCTATCAGTACCTAGAGTACTACTAATTGTCTGTCTTTGTGGAATAAGGACAGATTCAATATTAGCTATCAGTAGGAGGATGTCTACAGCACTCTTAAGTGTCAGCCTTCGTGAACAAAGACAGATTCATTATTAGTCATGAGTACTTATAGTATTGCTAATTATCTGTCTTCGTGGAATAAAGTCAGATTCATTATTAGCTATCAGTAGGAGAATGCATACAATAGTGCTAAGTAACTGTCTTCACAAAATAAAGTCAGATTAATCAGCAATGGCTGTGCCTCACAGAAAGAGCCACAAAAGTAGTATAATCTTGAGTTAAAACTGAAATTGTTTTGTAACAAAAAGTCAAAGTAGAATCCTTACCTTTCTTCAAAAGGACCAAAATAACTGCATCTCTCAAGGAAGGTGGAATCACTGCACCTTCCCAAGTAGAGAACTGACAAACATATAAGAGAGCACACAAAAGGATTACCTACTGGAACATGTACTTCATGGGCAATCCATCTTGACCTAGTGACTATACCCCTTTTTGCACACCCTAAAACCCTACTCATTCTTACTGTGTAAATGAGGCATGTTAGCTTCATTGACAGGCAAAGTTCATAGTTGCAAACTTTCCTAAAACTGACACATTTCAGTATAGAGAGAATGATGTTCCTCTGGACTATATAAATATTCATAATCCCTTTCAAAGGTCTCAAGAACCTGATCCAAAGTGTTTAGTAACATCGTCCCTATGTGTAATAAGCATACGGTCTGATTGATATACCTTCCAGTTCTGTGCCAGTCTCCTCCAGTAATGTCAGACCGATAACGAGACCTTTTTTTTTTTGATTTACTGAAATGCATGCATATCAGGTGATAAAGCCGTTTCACTCATAAAGTGCAAAAGCCTCCTGACAAACCTTCCAGCAGCTCATCCACAGTGGACTGTTTGTGTCACAGATTCAGCTAATAACCTAATGTATGTTAAAAATGTGCAGTGTAATAACTATTTTATTCTGTACCACAGTTATCTGCACCACATCACCAGGTCTAGCTAGTCTTCCTCACCCCTTTCCCCTTAACTCTTTGTTCCTTTACTTTAATGTGCTTGGACTGTTTAAGCCACTTGTAGTAAAAATAGTAACACAGTGCTTGTTCTTTCTTACAACATTTTCCACTGCATCCCCAGTCCTCCCTCCTCTGCATCTATAGGTTATCTTTGTCACCTTGTCTGCTACTGTTATATTAGAGCAAAACTTTGATTATTGCAGCTAATCATTTGTTCTTTTTATTGGTGCTTAGCTGCTATATTCAGTCACATGAAAGTTTGCTGTCTAAAAAACTCATTGCTTGTGTTGCCCCTTTACCAATGGTTAGTTTGTTATAGCTATTAAACAACAGTCAAACACATAACACTAACTGGCTTACTGATTGAGTCTGTAGCTTCACAAACAACTGTGACCAAGGTCCAGTAAAGCATTGTATTAATCTCAGATGTCTAAGCTTCCTGATTGTGAATTATTTGCTCCCCTACCTCCCATGATCCTTTCCACACTAAAATCCATTCTCTGGCATTCCACGCCATCTTTCCTCACTATACCTCCTGGTTCTGTTCCAGTCTCCTCTAGTGATGAGTGACTGATAACTAGACTGCTTTTTTTATTTACTGAAATGCATGTGCATCAGGTAGCTGAGGTTTTTATTTTCTAACAGTATTTTCAATGCCTCATGCAATCTCTTCCTTGCTTTGAATATTCATCTGTTTGTTTTGTCGTACTTAGTGATACACCAGGCTTTACTACATTGTATACATTGCAGTATAAGTGTTTTTGTAGCAACTGTTGAGTTTATGGTCTGTCTGTTTTATCAGCATTTACGATGATGATGATAAAATTGTACTGTTGACTCTATCTATACACGGCAAACATTTGCCATATGAGACGCATGTAATCTTTACTTACTCTAATACTTTAGAACAGTTAAAAGGATATGCTACTAAATTCTAGTGTCAGCTAAGAGTACTACATTGCATTTGTAAAGTGACTGCTTTTACTGGAGTTTGTGGTGGTTTGTTGCACTCTTAGAGAATATTGTGAAGATATTTTAACTTGGTATTTCTCTGAATACACTGTATTTGCTGTTATTATCTTTCCTAGCACTACAGACTACCTTGCGACTGCCTCCTACAGTCTTCCTACCCATGTGTGCTGGTTCTGCATGCTTCTCTTACCTTACCCATATTTCTTCCTCTCACTATACTGTCTCAACTCTGTCTACTCATGTTTCTTGCATTCACCCTATCACTACTGGTTCTGTACTGTCTAGTCCTCATCACCTACAGCATTCTGTCCTAACAATACTACATCCTCCCATTCAACATTCATATTCTTCTTCCACAATATGTTTGACATAATATTACAATGGTACTAGACCTCTAACTATACTGATCTCCCTGCTCTCCTTTTCATTTCAGGTGATAAAGCCATTTTGTTCATAAGTACAAAAGGCCCCTGACAATACCTACATTTCCCAGTAACTCAACCACAGTGAACTGTTCATGGCACAGATTTAGCTAATGACCTAATGTATGTTAAAAACTTGAAGTAAGATAACTATTTTATTCTGTACTCCAAAGTTATCTACAGCACATCATCAGGTCAAGCTAGTCTTCCTCACCCCTTTCCCCTTAACTCTTTGTTCCTTTACTATAATGCACTCAGACTGTTTTAGCCACTTGTAATATAAATAGCAACCCAGTGCTCGTTCTTTCTTACAACAATTCACGCTGCATCCATAGCCCTCCCACCTCTGCATCTATAGGTAATTTTTGTCAACTTGCCTGCTACTTTTGTTTTATAGCAAAACTTTGATTATTGTAACTACTCATTTGTTCTGTTTATTGGTGCTTAGCTACTATATTCAGTTGCATGAAAATGTGCTGTCTGAAGAATTCCCTGCTTGTATTGCCCCTTTACCAATGGTTAGTTTGTTATAGCTATTAAACAACAGTCAACTATATAACACTAACTGGCTTACTGATTGAGTCTGTGGTGTCACAAACAGCTGCGACCAAGGTCCAGCCCGAGCTGTGCTCAGGCTCACTCGATCTCCTACCCTACCCCCCATTTCCACCCCCCACATCAATTAAATTCAAACTAAACAATGCTCCACCTTTTCATCCATACCATCCAGTCACATACATCATCATCATCAGCCCCCTTTTTCCCATTTTTCTACATGGGGTCGGGGTATTGTGTTAACTGTCACCAACTCTCTCAATTCAGTGCCACACTCCTGCCTTCTTCAACACTCATGCTTATCTCAGATCTTCTTTCACACAATCCATCCACCTCTTTGCTGGACATCCTCGCTTCCTCTTACCTTCTTCCTGTCTGTCCCAAATCTTCCTCACCAGATTATCTGCTTTTCTACACATGTGCTCAGACCACCGTAATCTGTTCTCTTTGATCTTTTCTGCAATTGCAGCTACTTTGGCTTCTGCTCTTATGTCCTCATTTCTTCATCTGTCCCACAGTGTGCATCCTATCACCTTTCTCAGGCATTTAATTTCTGTCACCTCTAGCTTCTTCAACTGTCCTGCCTTTACTGCCTAGGTCTCTGTACCATACAGTAGCACTGGTCTTACCACTGTCTTGCACACTTTACTTTTCAGCTTCTTTGGCATTCTTCTGTCATAGACTACACCTGATACTCTATGCCAGTTGGCTGCAGTCCCTCTGATTCTAGCTTTGACCTCTTCATTCAGACTACCCTTCTCCTCAACTACTCCTCCCAGATACTTGAAGCTGTTTACTTGTTCCACTATCTTCCCGTCTATCTCTATTCTCAACTTCTTCTGATTTCCCCAATTTGCTGCCATTACCACCATCTTATCTGTGCTTAGTTTCATCCCATGTGCCTTCAGATTTACATTCCATTCTCCTATCCTTTGCTGTAGTTCTAGCGCAGAGTCTGCCTCTACTGCCACATCATCTGCATAGAGCAGCTTTGTCGATCCATCCTCTCCAACCTGTTTGCTAATGTAGTCCATCACCAGTATGAACAGCAGTGGGCTCATGACTGAAACCTGAAGTACACCCATACCCACTGGTAACCCCTCTGTGAGGCCGAACACTGTTAGTACTTGAGTCATTGGGTCATTGTACATAACCTGCACTAATTTTACCAGTGTTTCTGGGACTTCAAACCACTGCAGTACTGCTCAGATCAGCTTTACTTCCAATCACATCCATCCCCTAGTACTCTTATACCCCACCAACCAACTAACTAATCAATCTCAATCTTACCACCTCCTTCACATTACATCACTTTCACTCCAAGTCCAACCCTACCACAACTCCTCCCACTCCCTTATATCCCCTTTCAATTTATCACTTTTAAAATGGCATACCCCACCACACTCATTATGACTCTTCTTCGACTAATGCACAGCACTGCAATGAATATGCAAAACATTTACACTTTCAATAAATCCATTACATCGAACACAAGCCCTGAAAAACAAATAGTTACTGCAATATGTCATGCAGCCTATTAAATATAAATATTCTTCAATTTACAAAACACAAAGTCCTACAATTATACATAAATTGTAAACCAGACCTTGTTATAAAGCTATAACCAAAAGAAACTCCTACATTAATACTCCATCTCCTCTTCCATATTACTGGCCTATCTCAGTGTGGTGACATTCACCCAAATCCAGGTCCCACCACAACTTCCTTCAGTAATAGTAGACCCTCTCCCATTCCACTATTTCTCATTACATTAAATCTACAAAGCATACGTAATAGAATAACATACCTTCACATGTGGTTATCACAGAATACCCCTGACATACTTACACTCACAGAAACATGGCCCAAATAAAATATTCAGGACACAGAACTGCTCCTGTCATACTACAGTATAATAAGATCTGACAGAATTCATAAAAAGCAGGAGGGGTTGCTCTAGTCTACCCTTGTACATACACAATTGTCCCTTACTCCAAGCCCATCCCTAAATTCAATAATGTTGAAATCCTCATAGCCTTCTTAAAGCTAAACAAAATGAAACAGCTTGCATCACAGTTTTGTACATACCCCCCAGTAACAACTATCCAATATTAGACAATATTCTGTCCTAGATGTCTCAAAACATATCCAATGAAACTATCATCACGGGCAATGTCAACATCAATTGCCAACACTTAATCTCCAACTTCACCTAATAGTCTTAATTTTTCTGGCTTCACAGAACATATTACAACCCCTACTAAAATTCATAAAAGCACCAACCAAATTCTAATCTAGACTGGATCCTAGTTACAAAGGGTCTATATCATAATCTTGAAGTATTACAAGTTTGAATCACAAAAGCTCGAACTTGAATGATCAAACTGTAATACTTCGAAAGTAAAAAAAAAACGTGAAGCGTAAGTTAAAAAAAATTGCTCTATGCAGGGGGCAAGCCCCCCTGCACCCCCCACACCCCCTGCTACTTAAATATACCACTTCTGAGCTCGCACTTCAGTGCAATACAGTGCAGAAATAGAAGATTTCCCTTTTCTACACTATAGCTCGATCTCGGAGTTGGTATATTTAAGTAGCGGGGGTGTGGGGGGTGCAGGGTGACTTTCCCCCCTGCTTACACCCTTTATGTTGTTTTCCCCATTGAAAATGCCATTGACATAATTTCAAACTTTTGATAGTTTGATCACTTGAGCTCGATGTTAAGTGATTCGAACTATTGAAAGTTCGATGATGTGATATAGACCCGTTACAAACCTTTCTGAATTCTCTTACTCCGGCACTCTCCCAGACACCTTAATTGACCTTCTACTGGCTTATACACATAGATCTACCTCCCAGTTACCTAAAGCCAATAACTACAAAACCTCCCCCAAGCTAACTAATTTTAGTCAACAGTAGTTTGTTAATATACTAGAATCCTTAAATTGGTCCCCGCTAAAAACTCTGTCTCTAGACGATTCAGTCAACTACTTCAGCAGACTATTCCAAGATACCCTTAACAGCCTAGCTCCTCTTCGAACAGAAACAACTAAATTGAATCACACATCCTGACTCACACAGTCCATAAAACAAGTTAATAGTAAACAGGGATAAAGCATGGAAGGATTGGCAAAAAACGAGAAATGAGCTAGCCTTACAAAATTATAGCCAATTACATAATCAAGCTAAGAAATCTTTATCTATTGACAAAAACTATTTTACACAATAATTATCAGACCATAAAAACAATCCAAAAACATTTTGGTAGCCATCACATCACTACTCACCCCGGGTATAAACAAAATCTTGTTCCAGTAACAGCCAAACTTCCACCTGAAATAACAGAAATGCTTAATACTCACTTTAGTGAAAAATATAGCCAGTCTCGTTAATGATCCTAACATGCCCATCAATAACAACACCACACCTTTCACCTCACAGTCGTCCAAAATGACCTCTACAATACCCCTATGACCATTATCACTTTTATTGCAACCTGTACCCACAGGCTACATACGGCACCTATTACATAAAATAAAACCCATCTCTCCCTCTGCTGACAATTTCCATTCCAAATACTTACAAAAATGGCAGTTGAAGCTATTTCCTATCCAGTTAATATCCTCATCAACAGATCCATCAAATAATCATACTTCCCCACCCTATGGAAAAAATCTATTATAACTCGTCTACATAAAGGAGGAAAATCTACTGATTTATATAACTACTGTCCCATCTCCATACTATCATCTCCCCTCTCCAAAATTTTGGAAAGATGTATATACAAGCAACTCCTCGGCCATCTTACTTATAACAAACTATTCACATCAACCCAACATAGCTTCAGACCAGCACATAGTACAATGACCATCCTGATTTCCTTTACAGACAAAAGCAACAAAGCTAGAGATCCTGGACAACTAACCTTAGCAATATTTATTGATCTTTCAAAAGCATTCAAATCTGTTTCGCACCATAAACTTCAACAATAACTTTCTTCCCTAGGCCTCTCCCAGGCTTCTCAACAGGTCCTCAAGCTACCTATCTCAAATACAACAATGTGTAAAGTGGCAAAACTGTCTCTAACAATATAGAACCAATAAAACAGGAGTTCCACAAAGCTCAGTCCTCGGACCCCTTCTTTTCAACATCTTCATATATAACCTCCACTTTGCTTCCTGTCAAACCTCCATCATCCAATATGCTGATGACTCATCCCTCCCTCATCCAATATGCTGATGACTCATCCCTCATTTCCTCCTCCAATAATATTGAAAACTTTAGACAAATAACCCAAACTGCCTTCTCAACCATTGCATCCTGGCTTAGCAATGCACAACTATTACTCAACCCTAACAAAACAAAACTCTTCCTTTTCACACCAAAGGCACCCCAACTGACTTTAAAATATATTCTCTGAATAACACATTAATCAAAGTACTTCCACACACCAAACTATTAGGGGTAACTATAGATAACAAACTCACCTTTGACCTTCATATCCACAATACTATCAAAAAAAAACCCACCACAAATTAGAAATGCTTTATAGACACAAAAATGTCATGGACTCATCCACTAAAATAACACTAGCCTCAATGTATCTGCTACTGACATTACTTTACAGCACCCCAATACTAACCATCATTCAATGTATACTAAGAAATAAACTTGAATCCTGCTACAATAAAATTTGCCAAATTTGCAACTGGCCTACCATACTATAAACATCACCATGCTGCCCTAACCACCCATAACTGGCTAGATCTACCCCAGTATCTAAACTATGTCCAACTAGCTATGACACATAAAATAATCTACAAATCGGAGATTTGTCCTGCCTTAAAATCTATACTTCAAATCTATAAAACCTAACTGGGCTCACTGATAAGTAGCTCTTAACTTTATACAAACCAAACAAAAATGCTGGTATATGTTTATACTCCTACTCAAGTACCAAAATAGCACTAAAAAAAAAAAAAAAAAAAAAAAAAAAAATTGCCATAACCCTTAAGAATTTCAAATATAAATTAAAACAATTCCTACTCAAATCATATATTTGTCCCTGTTCAAAACCAGGCTGAATTTTTGGTCACTATCATAGGTTCATAGGTATGTACTAGGCTATTGGCCCAAGGGCCTAAGTAAGCCTAGCCAACAAGGTTCCCTAGCTTATGCCACCCAAGAAAGTTAATTTCCTGTAACCCTGTCAAACAGAACCAAAGATGTGATCCCCAGGGCGTATTTCCTATTTCCCATCCACTCATCAAGATTTTTCTTGAAGAGTGTTAATGAGGAACTTTGCTTGACATAGATGGGTAGCTTGTTCCAGAGTATAGGAAGTCTCTGGGACAGGAATCTATCCCTCCAGCATGTACTGTTTATTGTGGTGATAAGGCTTAGGTCCCTAGAGCATGTAGCTCAGATGGATTGGGATTTCTTTTGGTGTAGCATGTCCAACAGCTCTGGGTTAAGCATAGCTTTATATGTTAGGCAGAGATCTCCTCGGAGTAGGCAATATGCTACATAGTCAAGCTGGAGTTTTTTGAGATGGTCAGTGTAGGGCATCTGTTTGAGGCCAGTAATCCTCTTTGTAAGGTACTTCTGTGGCCTTTCCAGCTGCTGCAGAAGTCTTTTGAGGTACATTCCAAAAAGGGCATTGTACTCTATAATGGGTCTAATGAGTGCCAAGTAGAGGGGAACAATGACCTCTTTTTTCCTGGATGAGAACCCTTTTGTGATGTGGTGTGCCACATAAAAGGACTTCCTGACTACCGTGGCAATGTGATTATCAAAGAAGAGACTACTGTCCACCTGGATCCTAAGGTCTCTTATCACACATTTGGCATTAAGTAGACTGCCGTTTATGTGGTAGTTCATGGGTACAGAGTTTTTACCAAAGGGGATGATAATACACTTTTTGGTATTGAGCTTGAAGCCATGCCTCTGACACCAGGCATCTGTCTCAGTGAGGCCCTACTGTAGGATGTCCACATCATTTGGGGACTTGACTATGGCTTCTAGTTTGCAGTCATCTGCGAACTACGTTAGCCAGAGTCCTTCTGTGTTAACCTGTACTTCAGAGAAGTAGATATCAAACAAGAGAGGTCCCAGGATTGAACCCTGCGGTACTCCACTTGTCACTGGTTTGAAGTCAGATTTGAAGTCTGCAACTTTTACAGTGTGGGTTCTGTCAGTGAGCCAGTTGGCAACCCAACTTGTGACATAGGGATTTATACCTAGTTTAGTGAGTTTAGCTATAATTCCAGAATGGGAGATGGCATTGAAAGCCTTGGCGAGGTCAAGATAGGCTGTGCGAACCACCTTACCCTTTTCTACGGTTTTGGTGACTGCCTCAAAGAAGTCAATCAGGTTCAGAAGGCATGATCTGCCTTTCACAAACCTGAACTGGGTGGGATACAGAGTTTGGAGGTTACCAATGTCTTTGTTTATGAGTTCCATGATGATACATTCCATGGCCTTTCAGACCATGATTGTCAGGCTAATAGGGTGATAGTTCCCAGGATAAGTGGTGGCTCCCCCTTTGTGGAGTGGGATAACTGCTGCTGTGCACCATTCAGTGGGTACAAAGCCCGGTGTGAGACTATAATTGAACATGGTGCTTAGGTGGGGAGCCATTTTGTTCTGAAGTTCATGTAAAATGCAGCCTGGGATGTTGTTCGTTCCATGGATGCTGTATTTTTGGTTTTAGAGAGTGCAGCTTTTACCTTCATAGATGTGATTACAGGGAGTCTGCATTCTTCCTGTATAGATATAGGCCCTTTAGGGGGTGAGAGGGGGGTAAAGTTAGCACTGAACCTATCTGCCAGAATGTTGGCAATATCAGTTGGTTCTGTAATTTTTGTGCCGTTGTGCTATAACTCAGAGCAGATCTGGGTGATGCCATTGAGATTCTTGACATAGCTATAGAATGCTTTGTGGTTGTCCTTAGAATCAGTGGCAATTTTGTTTTTGTAGCTAGCTTTGGAGGATCTTATAAGGGATCTCAGCTTCTTACTGAGGGTGATCAGGGAGTTCCTCCACTCAGGGGATTATACTCTCTTTCGCAGCAGTTTCTTCCTTCTGTTGTAGAGTTTGTTTATGTCAGGGGACCACCAGACTGGCTTCCTTTTTTTGGAGGATAGTGTCTTGGTTCTGTTTGAGATAGTACGATACTTGCACTCGTTCAATCATTCCACTAATCTACCTCACGACGTTCCTTTCTTCCTTCTCCCTACCTCCTCTTATCCACCTCACTTTTCCCTCACTCTAGCCTTTTACTGCTCCCACTTCCAGCCTAATTTCACCTAATCTTATCTCTACAGCAACTACTGCTTCTACCTTACCACCACTGCAATCATCTCCTCCATTAATCTTCACTAACCTCTCTCTGTCAGCATCTTCTCCTGTTCTCTTTTATCTGCAGCTTCCCCTGTTCTCATCTATCCACCTTCTTTTACCGATTCTCTAACTAAAACACATCTCACGCTGTTGCTTTCTTACAGAACTCTGCTTCCTTCTAATAACCTCCAGCTACTGCTGTACTCTATGCAACACTCAGTTTGTCAGCCCACTTGTACAGTTCCCCTTCCTTTGAATAACCCTTGGTGTAATCCCTATACTGAAGAAATCTGTGCATCCTAAAGTATTAGATTTTCTATCATACTTTGTTACATACATGACACCGTGAATATTTGTATATATAAGACCTAATTAACTATGAAAAAAGCTAGTATAACTATCATGCCCTTTAATCTTTTTTGTGCATGTTTATAAATATGTATCTCTTTTGTTCCTGGGTATAATGTTTTATAATGCTGTTTTATATTCTGTTATTTTACTATGTAAAATTACCTCTCTATTTTTGTTTGTAATAGAATGCATATCATTTTATACTATTATTTCTAATGCTTATATATTGGTGCTTTTTCCCCAGGCCTTCACTGAAAATGGGTTTTCCCAGTAATCAAATGTCAAATAAATATATAAATAAAATGCAACCTAAGGACTAAAGATTTTTGAGATAAAAAGGAAGTCTCAATAAAAAAAAGTCTGGTTCAACTCTCTGATGGCAAATGTCTATCAATAATATCAATTAACCCTGGTATATTCTTTCTCTTTCTTTCTTACTTATTTTGTTTTCTGGGGAAGAGCACTGATCATATTTGACCAATTGCATGCACAGCCCAGGTTACCAATGTAGTAGTAACAGTAAATCAGAGTTAAAATTTACATTGTGTGAGCCCCATGCCATTTTTTGGTTCCAGTACCAACAGCCAGTCATGTCAGATCATCAAATGCCCTCTTGCAGTAACCCTGAGCCTACAATATTTAGCCCAAATGTAAACAAAAGATTTGTCAAATTCCAAGGGCATACCTGTGGAAGCATGTATCCATGACACATACAATATCTGCTGGAGGTATCTCCTTACACCTGCACCAGAAGCATATCATGCCAGCAAACACGTTGCACATCAGTGCATGTTTTTGAGCTGCTATATCTAACCACTGTTTCACATTATAGTCACATGCCTGGCCAGTATATAGCATGCAGCTTCAGGATCAGTGGCTCCAAACACCATTATGTCAATGGGCAACATTCAGTCATGTGCAGTGGCTGGGTGAACACATTGCTCTAGTGCATGTTCTATCTTGCTGCACAGAGCTTCAGACAATAATAGAAGAGGGTCATGTAATATCTGCGTTGGTTGGCTGTGGCTAGGTGGCTTTTCCTGTTCTGTGCATGCCTGTCTGACTGTAGCAGTTTCTACCAATGACAGTGTAGCTGCATTGAAGCAGACTGTCTCAGTAATGCATGTGGCCTCGGCACTATGCACTACCCCAGTTATTGCAGCTTGGATGTTACTTTTCTGAACATCATTATCAGCCAAGACATATCATGGTGACTTCATCCACTGTTATACAGCTGCCAGAGGTACTTATTAGCAGACTCAGCCAGGAGACTCGGCACCTTATTGTTATGAGTCACCTACACAAAGACATAATCACATTTGCAAAGTTAATACTTTACGTCTGCCTGGCAAATGTCCTCATTCAGAATACTCTGATGAGAATGTGACACAGCAATCTTAGCTGTAGTACTTAACTAACATTCATCTAACTTTCTATCTATTTATTGCATTTGATTACTGGAAATGTCTGGCTGGTCAATGAAAACCCTTTTTCAGAAGAGGCTTAGGGAGAAAAGCTCAACTGACATGAAATGCACCCTCTCAGGGTGGCAAGGCATCTTCTCTTGTTGAAATAATACATTTTCAACAGACTGTGTTATAACAAGAGAAAAATCTTGCTACATGTACTGTAAGAAGACTTTTTTAATCTGAGGGAAAGTGGGGGCAGTGAGAGTCTCAGTTAGTATGCTGGAATGGGATAAGAAAACTCATTTGGGGAGAATTTGTGGGTGTTGCAATTTAGGTGGTCTAGAGAGTAATTCCTGGGAAAATACTAAGTGGATGGAGATTTTAGACCTGGTGAACAACATATTACTTTCAGAGTGTAGTGGCAGATTTTTGGCTGAAATTATAGCTTTAAGAGTAACTATTAACAATACTATGTTATCAAAATGTTAAGTTAGTACAATGTCCTTTACCTCTGTGCAGCTCACCATTAAATGTTCTCTCTCTACAAGACTCTTCAGTAGTGTCATGGTAACATTTTCAGAATCACCTACACAGCAGCTAAGGTTTGCTGGCTGTTGTCATTTCTCACTTCTACTCAGACGCAGCTGATGAAGACTAAATGTCTATGCTTCCAGCCTGGCATGCCTGTTACTTCAGAGGATTATGGTGTAAGAGATGGCAGATAGTACCTTTGGGAGAACATTATGGTAATAAAGAAAACAACATAGAGTAGATTTAAATTTAGAGGTTCTGTAAATATGAGATAACTAATACTCTGCAGTGATTTGCAGCTCCACTGATAGGCCAGATATAAATTAGACACCAAAAGACAGTTTGTCAGTGGTCTTAGAAGGTAGCAACTGGTAGTATTAACTCACAAGCACTTCAGATATCAGCATCTATAAATCAGTTACATATTACATTATCAAAGTTTCAGTACTTCGAATACCATATGGTCGACACCATATGACTGAAGTACTAAAACTTTGAAAATGTAATAAAAATAAAAAACAAAAGAAACAAAAATAACTTCTGTGAGCGGGGGGGGCAATTGAATTAAGCACAGGAAAGGGAAGATTTCCCTTTTCTACGCTGTAGCGCAATCTCAGAGTTGGTATATTTAAGTAGCGGGGGTGTGGGGGTGCAGGGGGGCTTGCCCCCCTGCCCACACCATTTACTTTAACTTTTTTTTTAATACATTTTTCAGGGCATTCGAAAATGTAATTGTTCGATCATTAAAGGTCAACCTTTAGCGATTCGAACAATTGCATTTTCGATGTTCCAATTGGAACTCCTATAAATCTATATGTATGCGGAGAAAGTAAGCATTACACATGGCAAATTGATGTTCTTTTAAACTTTAACAGTTGATAGCATACATGAATGGAGCCTAATGTGTGCCATGTGCTGTCAGTGCATCTAGCTGTTGTCTGTGGTTGTGCTGTGATATTGATGCCCAGTGGTCCAAATTTGCATGACACCTGTAAAGAGGTAACAGCAGCACACATACATAAGGCCTGGAAAACAGTAAATGAGATAACTTTTTTGCTGGCAGCTTTTGTCAGTTTAGTGAAAACAGAACTTCTTGTCTTGGAACAGTAAGTCGCAGGCTACATTTGCTACCGCTGAAGGACATTTAAGACAACAGTTCTACCAGCATTACATCATAATGACTCAGTGTTAGGATGACCAGTTCTCTTGTATGGTCATGAAACTCCTGAAGTGGAATATGTAAGGCCTTCTTTGCCTGGTCTCACTTTGTGATAATGTGGCAGACTCTGTTAAAGATGAGATGGCCATTCCCACCAACCATATAGACAATCAGTAGCTACTTTTCATTAGTGATATTCCCATCATTCTAAAATTATGTCATTTGCTGATGATATTTTATCGAAACTTTCCAATTCAAAAACAGCTCAAGATATTATAAATAATTCAAGCCTTGTCTATTTTTCCAAATAAGCATCACATTAGGAAAATAAATAATCTCCTCTTAAATTTTCTTTGGTTTCCTCACGAATCTAGAATAGCTCTCTCACATCATATAAGACCTTGGAATTTAGGAGGAATTAATTTTCTGGCTAGAGATACCTTTTTGTAAAAGCTTAAATTTTTTAAATTACACTAAACTGGAATGATCCTAACTATAACTCAAACTGGAAAACTTTATATTTAACTATTCTTGATAAGAATAATATTTTACTTAAATATATTCCATCTAATTGAAATAATTTTTTTTCGTTATCTTTGTAATCAAATACAAGTTTTTATATCCTATGGATTCAGAATACCTAAATCTTGTACTAAAACTTTTAAGAATATGATTTTTTTGTAATATTCACATGAAAATATGGTTTGAATCCCTAATCTCTTTAGTATTACAAAAAAATAAATAAATAAAATTAATAATAATTCAGTGGAATGTTGGGAATCCAAGGGGTTTGTTTGTTGGTATCAATGTATTAAATATTTAAAGTCTAAACATATTCAACAACTTATTCCGGAATTTAATTTAAGTCCACAAGACTAGTTATTATTACGCAATTTTGAAAATTCACATAAATGAACTTTGCATAACCATCTCCAATTCACATTTTAAAGAAGAACCTTCACTTTTTTATTTAATATATGAAACTATATATAAGAACAAAAAAGTATAATATAATTACAAAACTTTATAAAATGGTTAAAGAGTATAAAGTAAATTTAAATCTAAAATTTTGGAATCATATTGCTTTACGACATGCATCTCAACTTGCTTCACCTAATAAGACTCAATTGCTTTCATCTGTTAGACACACTTCTTTTTCTTTTTTAAAAAAAAACACACCTTTATTGAATTATCACTTGTGGCACAGGCAAGTTTACATTTATACAAAAGTAATCAAACTGTATTAAATTAAAATTAATAAATATTATTCTTCACATATATTGCTATATATCATATAATCTAAGGAACATTACATCAATTATTCAAACCCTGCCCCTTTTTTAAAACAAGAAACATCTTTGTTAAACCATTACTTATGACATAAGCAATCATTCATTTATATAAATGAAAACAAAGCACACCAACACAATACTAGTTGCAAGCATTTTACATCACAAACCATTCTGACACACTCTCAGTTGCAAACATTATACATCACTTATCTACTCAATCATTTTTAGTCAAACATTGCATAGCTCATTTAAGGCATGCCTTCTTTATAACTTCATTCCTCCCTTGTATTTATTGTTTCTACTATTCTCATTTTACTATGTAGTTGCTCCTACCCTTTTCTAAAGATCTCAATTCTAGTTGTTTTATCTCTGTTATTATACTCAGTAATTCTAGTATAGTTGTTTTAATGTTGATTTCCATTTTCTAGTAATTACTTTTTTGGCAGCCACCATATTTAGATACACCAAGGCCTTACCATGTCTAGGCAGTTCCAGTTCAGTATCTTAGCTCAGAAAAATCACACCAATTCACCTACCCAGCATCTCCGAGAGTGCATCCTGCAGGGAATCCTTAAAGTCTGCCAACTCACCACAATCCCAGCAAACACATTCCCAAGTATCTATTTCCTCCCCATCACACCTTCATCATTTGCTGTCTATGTGAAGAAAAATTCTCTGGAGTCTACTTAAGGGCATAAAAATATGCATGGAAACATTCCCAAGCAACAATCTTAAATCTTCTGATATTTTTACTTTTAATTTTACATAGAGCTTTTTTCATCCTGAATAGAATTGCCAAAATGAATGTAGATAGTAACCTTTTATGTTGGAGGTGTTGTACATAATTCATTTAGTTCATCATCATAAGAATTTAATCCATCATTCATAATGTATTCATTTTGTATTTGCTTATATATTTGTTAATTGAAAAATAACAGTTTGGCTTTGTCAAAGGCAGATCATGCCTTTTAAACTTGGTTGACTTTTTCGAAACAGTCACCAAAGCCATTGATGAGGGAAAGGCAGTCCATACAGCCTACCTCGATCTGGCTAAGGCCTTCGATACAATACCCCACTCGGGTATCATTGAAAAACTCATCAGCTTAAATGTTAACCCATACATCACAAGATGGGTTGCAAACTGGCTGAGTGACAGAACCCACAGGGTCAGAGTTGCTGGCGCCATGTCAGACTCAAAGCCTGTCACAAGTGGTGTCCCACAGGGCTCAGTCCTGGGCCCACTCTTGTTTGGCATCTACTTTTCCAGTACAAGCAAACACAGGAGGGTTATGGCTGACAAAGTTTGCAGATGACTGCAAACTGGGTGCCATAGTAGAAAACACATCTGACACAGATATCCTTAAGAAGGGTCTCACAGAAATGGATAACTGGTGCCAGAGCCACGGCCTAAAGTTAAATGCCAAAAAATGCATAGTCATACCCTTCGGGAAAAACAAGGTTACCCCTAGCTACCAAATAGGTGGCAATCCACTGAGCACAGAAGATGTTATCAGGGACCTGGGGACCCAGGTTGATAGTAGTCTGTCATTCGACACCCATGTAGCTAAAGTAGTTAGGAAGTCCTTCTACATTGCCCACCTTATCATGAAGGGATTCTCATCTAGATCAAGGGAGGTCATAGTCTCCCTTTACTCATCACTCATCAGACCAATGATTGAGTACAATGCCCCATTCGAAATGTATCTGACCCGACACTTGCAGCAGCTGGAGAGGACACAAAAGTTCCTCACCAAAAGGATAAAGGGTCTCAAAAATCTGTCCTATGCTGCCCGACTGAAAGAACTCCAGCTCTATTCAGTCGCACCGCTTGCTCAGAGGTGACCTTTGCCTAACATACAAGGCCATGTCAAACCCAGATTTGATGAATATGCTTCACCTCAAAAATCTAGATCCATCAGAGCCACAAGGCGGGAGACTTAAACCTCGACACGGCTATTAATAGGACGTGCTGGAGGGATAGATTCATCACCCAAAGACTCCCTATGCTGTGGAACAAAATCCCGGTACATGTGAGGCAGAGCACCTCGCTGGCCTTGTTCAAGAGAAATCTTGACCAATGGATGGGAGATCACAGATATACCCCAGGAATTACCTCAGTGTCACTGCTCGACAGAGGCACAGCAAAATAATGGGTATAGTTCCCCATACTAAAGGGGTGGCGTAAGCCACAAAATGATGGGCTAGGCTTATAAATGCCCTCGGGCAGATAGCCTAGTATGAACCTATGAACCTATGAACCTATAATAGAAAAAAAAAATATATATATATATATATATATATATATATATATATATATATATATATATTTGTTTGTGTCTTTCGGCTTTTCCTGATTAGAGGTCGCCACAGCGGAACTCCGGTCCGCTAATGATTGGTAGTTGATTTTTACGTACCGAGTTATCAGCTCTGACACACAACCTTGATGTTGGAGGTGTTTACAGGAATGCAAATCAGATTGAATTCATGTATTCCACGTATATTCATCCTTCATTTTTTTTCTGGTCTAAAATAGAAGATTTTCTTCAATCTTTATTTACTGATAAATTTTCTTTAACAAAATTTTTAACATTATTTAATGTAAATGATAAAAAATACTTGATGAATATTAACTATACTCTTCTTTGGATTATCCTTGCCTTAGCAAGGAAATGCATTCCCAAGAAATGGAAAATATCTCCTCCTCCTACTTTTGAAGACTTTCTTCAGTTTTTAATGGAAACTGCACTTAAAGAGACTAATGTTTAGTACAAAGAATACAATCTTACTTATTCATCAAGAATCCTTGGCTCAAAGTCATTTCTCTTATTGATTCATATCAAAAGAATTCTATTACTAATAATTGAGAATGACATTGGGAAATTAGAAAAAGTTTGGAGCTTTATCTTTAACATTCCTTTTTGGGCCTTTGTATATTATATAATCTACATATTGTACATAATTCACTTAGTTCATCATCATAAGAATTTAATCTATCATTCATAATGTATTCATTTTGTATTTGCTTATATATTTGTTAATTGAAAAATAGAAAATAAAATATATACATATACATATATATACATATATATATATATATATATATATATATATATATATATATATATATATATATTTGTTTGTGTCTTTCGGCTTTTCCCGATTAGGGGTCGCCACAGCGGAACTCCGGTCCACTAATGATTGGTAGTTGATTTTTATGTACCGAATTACCAGCTCTGACACACAACCTTCAACGAAGGTACGTCCATTCACGCATGTCTCCACGCAGAAGATGCTCTAGCTGAGAATCGAACCAGACAGCGTCTTACTGTGAGGCAATAATGCTACCGCACACCACCACCGCGGGTAATATATATATATATATATATATATATATATATATATATATATATATATCTAAATAAAAAACAGAAATCAAATCGAAACATGTTTTACAACTATGTAAGTACATCATATTCTTTGTTTTACAACTATGTAAGTACATCGTATTCTGGACCATTAATAATGTGGCACCTGTGTGCTACATACATGATAGTAGACTGAGGAATTGGGAGGTTGTTTTGATAGTCCTTACAATCCTGTATCAGCTCTTCTGTACCCCTTGAATCCATTGCTGCTCACTCACAGATGTAGTATATACTAGGCAGAGATGTGCCTGCAATATAAAACCACCATAGACAGCAAAATAAATGTTGAATTTGCTGGTTTTACGAGCACTGTGTATCGCGTGATATACAGGATTTGTGGCCACATAGAGCAGTCGTGTGTCTCACCCACATTTACCGTTTCATACTGTGATATTGCATTGATTTCTTTACTGAAGGTGTTAAACTGCATACTTTGCAGCATATGATTATCACAAAAGCCAGACTTGTTTACAAACACTAGTGATCAGCACTCACTTGTGCAGTCAGTAGTGTACAAAAGCCCAGCTTTTTATGTGCTATGCCAAGCATCATGTTTAACACAAATTTGTGTGCCACTCTTGAGACTGTTGCGGTTAGCTGTGGGTAGTGATAGGTGCATGTACTGAGCGGCCACACTTACAAACCTCAGGCCAGTGCACAGCCTCTTCAGACTAGTGTCATGTTACCAAATACTATGCCCCAGGATGTAAACGGCATGTAATTACTATGTATATTATCCTTCCTTTGTATGGAAAACATCTTGATTCATGGATTACTCTGTTTCATACATACATAGCAGTCTGCTCTCCTATGTGCACATCAGACATGGTTGCAGTATGTCACTTGCTAAACATAGTGTTGTCTCAGTTGTGTTAATATCACACAGTGTCCATTTCTTTTTGCCACTCTCTCAAAGTAAACACAATATACCTTTGTCTGTGTCCAATGTTTAAATAGTGGCAGGAAATATTTTTCTTTCCAAAAAACAAATTAAAATCACTGGCTAGCCAAGTGTACTTTGTAAGTAGGGGACTTAAATTCCTTCAGAAAAAAAGTAAAAATACGAATAGATTTTTGATAAGAAAATGATGCCATTAAACAATGTGACAGATTGCCTGAGCATCCAGTCATATTTTGTTCTAAAGGACTTGCTATACAGCACTGACTACATCACAGACTGAATCACAGAGACTAGTAATTGTTTCTCATTGCCCCCTTGAGAGAGCATTGCATAGCAAAATTATATAAAATGAAATATAATTCAGCTGCACAGAGACAAGCTATGACACACAGATCCACTTGCTAGACAGTAATCATGTTCTAAAAGCTATAAATGTTTCTATGTCCTTAAGGCTTGAGTTCACTCTATTTCTAGTACTCTGCAAATTAAGTTATAAAAGCATCTAACTGTAATCACTACTGGAAATGTTATTTTGCTCAGAGACACATAAAGGAATTAGTCACAAATGTGGAAGATATAGTGATGGCAACCAGTGTAATAGATCTACATCATTTTGTCGAATCACAAAAAAGTGAACACCTCTTTGTCGAATACCTATTTATCAAAGCTGCATATCATCAATCGAACTTTTCAGCAAAATTTTTCCTAGGGCAAACCAATGGTTGGCCACCCTCTGGAATTTGCCCTTTTCCCCAATGTAGTGTGATCTTGGAGTTGGTATATTTAGTTATGGGTGTGTGAAGTGTGGGGGATATAGTCCCTCACCTGGGTAAGTGTTACGTTTTATAGTTTTGTACACGGTCGCTAGGGTGGCCTACCTTTGGTTTGCCTTAGGAAAAATGTCATTGAAAAGTCTGTTTGACAATATGCAGCTTCGATAAATAGGTGTTCAACAAACAGGTGTTCACTTATTTGTGATTTGACAAAGTGATATAGACTACCAGTGTAACTGCTCTGTTATCCATTGCTGTGCAGTGTTTGCCTTTGAAATAGCAAGCTTGATCCCACCAACTTGCACTCTCTTAAATGAGGATAGTCAGAGAGAGCATTATTGAAATGCACAACATTGACTTACTTAACCTGTTACACACACACACACACACACACACGCACACTCATGTTAGCATGCATTCTTACAGTCCATGCTGTTATAACAAGTCAATATTTTACTATCCCATCACCTACTGCCTTTGTAAAAATTACTCTAAGTTGATGGTCAAGCCACTAAGAAGATCAAATAGGAGGCAAAGATATTACTGTTGCTTTGAAGCCAGTTTTATTTCTATATATTCCTGTCTGTCTAGTTAAGAGAGAATCAACAGTGAGCATACGTTTGTGCTAGATATAATAAATCTGCTGCAAGACACTCCATTACAAAAATGATTCTGACAGTACTTCATTAATGAATAGGTAAAAAGGTCATGAACTTAAAAAACAAGGTTACAACATGACCAACAGAATATTACCAAAATGGTAATATTGTACTTGTTAAGACATGCTTGTACTATATAGTAATGGGATATCATCATAAAAGGGACAGAGAATCACACATTACACTGACCACAAAATAGGAATGATGCGAAAAGTCTGAATTGCCTAGAGAAAGTAATCATGGTAACATTATCCAACTCTATTCAATTAGAAACAAAGTGTATTAAAATCAGGTTATGATGATAAAATGATATTTCTTAATTTAAGATCTGGGAAGATAATGTAAATAGTAGTTTTAAAAAAGACACATGCACAATAGCACATAACACTGCATTGATGTGCTGAGACAATATCCCAGGATGCCTTCTAAATAGCATGAAACATGACCTACCAGGTCCTCTGGAATTGATATTTAACTGTAGCATCCAAACAGGCTATGTGCCTCATGAATGGAGAACAGCAACAGTCATATGTTTGCACAAAGGTGGGCCATTTATGGACCCTGGAAACTACATACCCACAAGTCTCACTAGTCTCGATTGCAAGGCCATGGAAATTATCTGTAATGATATAGGTAACCTCCAAACACTGGACCCACCCAGTTTGGTTTCGTCAAGGGCAGGTCATGCCTTCTCAATCTTATGGACTTCTTTGAGAAGGCCACAAAAGCAATGGATGAAGGCAAAATGGCTCACACTGCCTACCTTGACTTGGCCAAGGCATTTGACACAATAACCCCCTCAGGCATTGTTGATAAACTCAAGAGGCAAGTATAAACTCTTATGTCACCTAGTGAATAGACATATGGCTCACAAACAGCACCCAGGAAATCAGAATTGGTGAGTCCACCTCTATATGCAGGCCAGTCACAAGTAGAGCCCTTCAGGGATTGGTCTCAGGACTGCTGTTTTTTGGCATTTATTTCTGTGAAGTCAAGACCAATGTCAAGGGCCTCTGGCTGACCAAATTTGCAGTTAATTGCAAATTAGGAGCAGTCATTGAACCTCCCACCAATGCTAACGTTCTCCAGGAAGGGCTGATACAGACATGTCAGAGCCATGGACTAAAACTAAATGTCAGGAAATATATAATAGTATCATTTGGGATGTCCTGCAGCACTGGTGACTATCATATCTACAATCCACCTGTAAATGTCAACCCAGTTGTCAGAGACTTGGGAAGACACACAGGTGGTAATCTAGCCTTTGACCATGAAGTGTCTACAGTAGTGAGGATGGAAATCATTCTATGTTGTGCAACTTATAACCAAAAGTATGGCATTTAGGTCCAAGGAGGTCATTATTCCACCATATTCAGCATTTATCACACCTATCATTGAGTTTAATGCCTTCTTTGGTATATACCTAACCAGGCACAACCAACAACTGGAATGTCCACAGAGGTTCCTCACTAAAAGAATACAGGGTATATGTAACATGTCTTATGCAGACTGCCTCAAGGCCCTATCCCTGTATTCTGTATTCTACAGGCTGTTGAGGGGAACTGTATGATTGCCATACAAGGCATTGTCAGACCTCATCCTGATGGACTGCTGCATATATGCAAAACAAACAGCAACCAAATTACTCATTCTTAAGACTTAAACCTTGCTTGTGACGTAAATATAACCTGCTGGAGAGACAGGTATGTATCCCATAGGCTATCTCATCTCTAGAGCAGGCTCCCCATCCATGAAAAGTCTCCCTAATACAATGCAAGTGTAACTTGGAGAATTGAATATAGAACAAGAAATTCATCCCTGGTTTGGCACCTATGGCTCTAATGGACACAAGCAGCCTGTAAATGGTCCATCTCCCAGGCCCCTGTTTGTAAATGTTTCATCTCCCAAACCCCTGCTTACACTTTTCAAGGGTACCAGAACTTTCAAGAGTTTTGAGATGCGTGGCTAGGCTTAAAAAGTCCCTTGTGGTCATTAGCCTAATGCACATCTGTGGCACGTATGAACCTTTTCTTTGAGAATTCCTTATTCTAGGTGGTCCAAGATGTCTTTATCTGTACTCAGTATTCTTCCAGGGGATGTAACAGGGCATGGTGACCCAGCTGTTGCATGTGGAACATCACTGACTAGCCTGGGTCTTATGTTGTTCAAGTTCAATAAGCTTCTGCTGGAATTGAGATCTGAGATCTGCTCCCTGGAATCTACCTAAGTTTAGTAGGAATCATCGGAAACTCTCATACTAAGTCCAAGTGGGTCTGGTTCTTTTGGAGGACAAATAAAAGCTATCTTTCAGTCTTTGATTTTTGTGTCTAGTGGCAGCAGAGTCTTGTATCTGGGTTTAGCTCAACCAAGACCCATCTACATTTTCCACCAATTTTCACCAGTGGTGACGTGGTACAAGACCTGTCATTAACTTGCCAAGCACCTGCACTCTGGGCCTGTTGGCCAATCATATATGTTAGGCCCAGTGTCTTGTAGCTTCAGAGTGGCCCACCCTCTATCTCTGATGGTTTGTTTCTGAAGGGATATAGAAAAGAGGGATGACAATTGTGCCCACCCCCCTTCCTCAGGGTGATTTTGAAGTGGCTGTCCTATATTTAACAACGAACCAGTTTTCTGATACCCTTCTGGGAGAGATGAGATAGGAAGGGAGCCTCTATCTCTCTTTCTCTCTCTGTCTCTTTGCTTTGTTTTTCTGCCTGTAGGAATATTTTTCACTGTGGTAATGGCGGTAGGTGATGACAGATCAGTAGTTAATCCCAAGGCCTCCATAGTATGGGTGAATACACTCTGCTTCTTCATCTTAAATTTGTTTTCAGTGTTCCAGCTTTGACCAGACTTGTGATATGTTCTGCCCCCTTTGTGTTGTGCTGTAGTCATTATGTGTCAGCTACACATAGGCCCTGTTTTCTTGTTCATTTATTTCTTAGTTTGGTTCTTTGGCCATAGCTCTTTAGTCAAGGTTTTCTCACTCTGACATAGTGGCAGTTTGTTTTGAAGTTTGTGTCTGGAGTTTACTGTCGATCCCCAGGATTGGATTTAAGTTTTTCCCACATCCTGGTAGCCAGCTTTCATATCAATCCCAATATTTTCTACCTGCTCTTTCCTTCTTTGTCATTTTTTGCATGAGAGTCTACCCAGTCTTAGGACTAGTCAATGTCAGCCCTTGATGTTAGATATAACAAATACATTATTGCATAAATATCGGCTTTTCTGTGCGGACCACCATCCTTGATGGGTCAGAGATACCTTCTCTTCATTCTCCTTGGATGAGCACTGTGCTACATTGGTTTTGGTCAATGAGTTCCCCGTCATTTGGGCAAGTATGTAATACTACATCACACTGAAACAATGTGGATGCAGAGCCCTCGCTTTTATTATTTATTTTACTTTTTTGACCAGGGAAGTTTAACTGGGCAAAGCTCTTTTTCAGTGGAAGCCTCAGGAGAAAAGCTCCACCATAGTGCATTTATATTAACAGGTGAATTTCAGACAGTTCTCAGAAAATTAAAAAACAAGCAGAATTACAAGACAAGCATGTACAATAAATTATTTACATCAACAGTTGTAAGTCTGTACAGTTTTTGTAGCTCTAAAATCTTAAACGAAGTAAATGGTTTGAGACTGCATAATGGAAAAGATTGCTGTAAAGAAATTTAGTGATCTTACTTTTCAGTAAAGAAAGGTTTGTAAGGAGTTTATGATATGTAATGAAATAGGTTATAAAATTATGAAGGAAGAGAGACTTTTCTTTATTTCCTTATTATCATGAAGATGTTTGTTGGTATATGGTGGGGGTGAACTGTTATGCACTTAACATGATGAACTGTGGTATGCATCATTATGAGTATGTTCTATCTATAAGCACAGGCATTTTCAAATTTTGATTGCTGAAAATGATGACCCAGAATTTGGACCCTTTAATCTTCACAGGTTAAATGAGTTTAAACTTTATTTTTATTGGATCTGTGGAACTGACAGTTACAGTTCTGACTGCATCCCAGGCAAACTGGGACCAGTCAGTAGTTCTGGTACTGGCAGAGCTGCTTAGACATGGGAGAAGAATGGAGGTGATGAGTCCACTTACTTTTCTTAAGGTGAGACGACAGGGGTATATGCCTGGTGTATGCTTTGTCTGATCTCATTGGTGGCACTAGAGAGCCAATACAGATGATAGCTTTAAGGGGGTGGGGTATTTGTGGTTTTATGTCACTCCTGGGAGTGATATCCCAGTGTAATGACTGTTGCATGTCCAACTCTAGGCATGTGCTGAGAAATGAAAAGGTTCATGTAAAACTGTAATTACCCACTTGAATGATGATATCACTCAAAGCAGGCTTGATCCTTGCCTCCAGGTGAACTAATAGGGAATTAAGATCACAGGGGATCAAGAAACAAAGAATATGCATTTTATTTTTGTATATTAGTCACATTTAAAGGTTATAAACAGGGATATGAGGTTATGAACAGGGATTTATTTCAGAATATGTTTAGGTACATTCAGATGATTTTAAGAATACGGTGTTATAGACCTGCATGTTCTAGGATGTGGCTGAAAAATGGTTCAGTAGGATTGACCCATTTACTTGGGCAACGCATAAATTAATATTTCATATATATGATTTTGCTGCCCCTGACCAGCTCAGCACCTCATTAGTCTTTAACTTTGGTAGCATAGTTTAGTATACCATCTCGTTAAATGAATTAGGGGCATTGCAGATCAGCTGAAAAGACTCAGTCATTAGTATGTATCGTTTTGTCAGTTTAACTTCTGACATAGAGCTGACTCTGGAAGGTTAACTCACATGTACACATCATAATGCAGCTTAATTGTTTCCAAAGAGAAATGTGGATGATATGTTGAAGTTTCTTAGGAAAACTTGACTCAGTTTTTAATTGTAATTTGTATTATTTTATGGACATTTTACTGACAAATTAGTGTGTAGTTTTTGACTTCCTTATTCCACTGCCTCAGAGCTGCGTGTATGTGCTAAACCACCTGAAATCCCCAGAGTAATGCAAGAATCCCTCATGGCATTGCAGCTCACATGAGGAAAGTTCATTTTGAGGCAGTTACCAGGAATATCCCAGGGTAATGCAGTTCATGGATGGAAAGCTCACTTTGAGGCCAGTGCAGGGAATCTGGAAGGTGACCTTATCAGCACTGTATCACTAACTTACAGTGCTGCTAACTGGTCATGTCATATAAAAGTGAAGTTAGGCAGTGGTACTGTGTCAGTGGGTAAATAATTCAAAAGCAGGGTCTCACTAATTCCTGACAGAACATTTTGGAATAAGGACCCAGATGGAAGGTCATAATTTCATAGGTTCATGGGCTGTTACTAGGCTAATGACCACTAGGTCCTTTATAAGCCTAGCCATGTGCCCAAACCCAATTTGTCCCCTAATTACCATGGGTGTCTGTTGGGGGGGTATGTTAGTAAAAAGGTAGCTCGGGGATTTGTGGGAGAGGATGTTAATTGGAGAAACATTATACTTACCAATGGCCTCAGTCCATCAGGGATATGGGAGCCAGACCAGAGGTGAATTTGCGATTTCCCATCCAGTGGTCAAGGTTTAATTTGAATAGTAAGCCCAACATGATAAACAAAATATAGAGTACAATCACAGTCCATGTAGAAAAACTCAAGCAGAAGCAAATGAAAACTGGATAACGCTGATAAAGACAAACTGTTTATTGCAGAACAAAGCTTTCAGGTAAACAGGTGTATACACTGATGAAGGAGTTTGTATCTGAAAGCTTTGTTCTGCAATAAACAGTTTGTCTTTATCAGCGTTGTCCAGTTTTCTTTTGCTTCTGCTTCATCTGAATAGTGCCAGGGATGAACTCCACTTCGATGGGGAACCTATTCCATAACTCAGAGATCCTTTGAGTCACATATCAGTCCCATCAGCATATTTTATTTATGTCACAGGTGACGTTCAAATCCTTGCAGCTAGTGTTTCTAGTGCTACTTGTTTTATGGATGTGTAAAAGCTCCATCTGGGATGGATCTGAGTGTGCCTTATAAGCCAGGCATAGATCTCCTCTCAGCAGCCTGTAGGATACTGAGTATAGAGACAGGGATTTTAGGTGATCCATATAGAACAGGGTATTTATGCCCTGGATTCTGCTGGTGAGGAACTTTTGTGGGTTTTCCAACTGTTCCAGGTGTCTGGCCAAGTACATGCCAAAGGGGACATTGTACTTTATGGATCTGAAAAGGGCTGAGTAGAGTGGTACTATAACTTCATTGGACCTGGATGCCATGCCTTTACCTATAAGTTGAGTGACATGAATTCTTTTCTTACTATCTTTGCTATATGATGGTCAAAGACCAGCTTACTGTCTGCATATGTTCTCAGATCCCTAACTACTGGGTTGAATCTTAGAGGTGTTTTATCAATGGAGTAATTAAATTGGGTGGACAATTTCCCAAATGGAATTATAATGCATTTCTTGGCATTGAGTTTTAACCATGGCTTTGATACCAGTCATTTATCTTTGATAGACCCTCTTGCAAGATGTTGGTGTTGTGGGGAGAACCAAGAATAACTCCCAATTTACAGTCATCTGTGAACATGGTAAGATAAAGGCCTTTGATATTAGCCTTGACGTCTCAGAAGTAGATGCCAAACAGAAATGGGCTCAGCACAGAGTCCTGGGGTACTCCAATTGTGATCTGTCTCATGGTGGAGCTGGTGTCACCAATCCCAAGTTCTTGGGTCCTATCTGTGAGCCAGCTGGCAATCCAGATAGTTTTGTAAGGATTTATGTCTAGTTTGGAGAGTTTGCCTGAGTGAAGTATTGTAGCAAATGCTTTGGACAGGTCAAAGTATGTGGTAAGCATTGTTTTACCCTCATCCATGCCTTGGTGACCTTCTCAAAGAAATTAACCAGATTAAGAAGGCAGGACCCTTCCTTAACAAAGCTGAACTGGAAGGAGTCCAGTGTGTGTAGGTTGCCAATGTCTTTGCTGATCATTTCCATCATGATTGGTTCCAGGCTTTTCATATTAGACTTGTCAGACTGATGGGTCTGTAGTTCTCAGGATCTGTTGATGGTCCACCCTTATGAAGAGGGATGACCGTTGTGGTCCTCCATTCAGTTGGTGAGTAACCTATTTTGAGGCTGTAGTTGGAGTGCCTCAAGTGGTCCTATAGGTTATGCTTTAGACTTCAGGAGGCAACCAGGGATATTGTCGGGGCCCACTAAGGCAGCTTTTTTAGTCTTAGTGAGTGCCACCAGAACCTGATCCCTGCTAATAGTTGGGGGAGTATGCTAGAAGGAATTTCAGAGGAGGTATCTGTGGGGGGGGGGGGGTACTGAGGAGTGAAGTCAGAGCTGAATTTGTCAGCCAGTAGATTCACAATGTCTCCCTGATCAGTGAAGGTAGTGCTGCTAACTACATAGCAGAAGAAGGCCTTGTGATTGTCCTTAGCCTGAGAGGTTATCCTGACCTCAATGTTGGCCTGTTAGATAGACTTACTTAGACCTCTTATCTTCTTGTTTATTTCTGGTTTATTTGAATCAGAGAGCTATTTCCTTTATGGGAGTTGCTCTTTCTGAATTTTGCCAAGACTTTTTTTTTTTATATACCCTGTCGAGATGAGGATTCCACCAATGGAGCTTGTTTTTGGTATTTGTTTTGGGCTTAGTTCTGATGGGTACAGCAGCCTCTATTCAGACATTAAAATTCTGTACAGGGTTTCTGTTAATAATTCTTCATAGGTAGCTGTGGTCTTGGGGCTAGGGGGAGCCTTAACTTTTGACAGACTGCCTCTTAATAGGATATAGTTTGCCTTATATTAGTTCCTAAGAGTTACGGGTTTAGCTGGGTTTTCCAAGCTGATTTTTAGTTTGACGGAAACAGCTTTGTGATGTGACCTCATTAGTGAGGATGTGACATGGGGTCGGGAGAGGATGCAACTTTCTCCCATGTTGATGAGTACTAGTACTAGATCCAGTATATTTGAGCCTCTGGTTAGAGTGTGCACAATCTGGTAAAGGGTGTTCATCTTAATAAAGTCCAGAAAGCATTGTACATGTGAGTTTGAGGCAGCATATGGTTTCCAGTCTAAAGAAGGGTAGTTAGTCACACATGTACAGGGTAGTTGGTTGGATGTTAAGTGCCTCTAATAGGTCTAGGTAAGAGTTGTGTGACTCTTGGGGCATAGATGGAGACCTGTAGCTAGCCATCAAGCCATCATATGGTGAGGGACCTTACCTAAGGTGACTTGCACATGGATGAACTCCATAGCATCATCTTGCTTGACCACTCTGGAAGTATATTTGTTAATAAAGGAAAAAATGCAAAACACAGAACTACAAACAAACTTTTAACAAAACTTAATATAAAAAGCAGGATAAAAAACGCAAGTGTCAAGATACACTTTTACCATGAAGACTTCATTAGGCAGATACAAACAACCAAAGCTGAATCCATTTATACTGAAGGTAAATTAGTCACATGATATTTGACTTGATTATGCAAGCGCCTTAAATAAGGCTTTAAAGTTACCATGTAATTAAGACCAGGAGGAATATGAGTCCTGAACCTAAAGATCCATATAAGTTCTTCATATTCGGTGAGATCTTTCATGTTACCCCCTCTCAAAGCTAATGGTATTATTTTCAAAACTGCAAACTTAAAAGTATGAGTGCTGTCAGTATCCTGTATGTGTTTACATAAAGCACTGGTCAAGATGTTCCTATTTATGTCCAAGAGATGCTGCCCTAGTCTTTCTTTTAGTTTTCTATTGGTCTTCCCTATATAATGTATTGCATTTGCATCATGCTACGTAATAAATGGGATTAGTGGAATTGCAGTTACTGTAGGCATATAAAATAAATTCTTTCCACTTATGGGATGCTGAATGGATTTGTCAGTCTATATGTGGGTACACTAAACACATTTATTGCATCTAAAAGTCCCTTTCTTGATGTTTGCAGATGACATTGTGATCTGTAGTGAGAGTAGGGAACAGGTGGTGGAGACCCTGAAGAGGTGGAGATATGCTCTAGAGAGAAGAGGAATGAAGGTCAGCAGGACTAAGACAGAATATATGTGTGTGAATGAGAGGAAGGATAGAGGAATGGTGAGGATGCAGGGAGTAGAGGTGGCGAAGGTGGATGAGTTTAAGTACTTGGGATGAACAGTTCAGAGTAATGGTGAGTGTGGAAGAGAGGTGAAGAAGAGAGTACAGGCAGGATGGAGTGGGTAGAGAAGAGTGTCAGGAGTAATTTGTGACAGATGAATACCAGTAAGAGTGAAAGAGAAGGTCTACAAGAGGGTAGTGAGACCAGCTATATTATATGGGTTGGAGACAGTGGCATTGACAAAAAGGCAGGAGTCAGAGCTTGACGTGGAAGATGCTAAGATTTGCACTGGGTGTGACGAGGATGGACAGGATTAGGAATAAGTATATTAGAGGGTCAGCCCAGGTTGGAAGGTTTGGAGACAAAGCCAGAGAGACTAGATTGCATTGGTTTGGACATGTGCTGAGGAGGGATGCAGAGTATATTGGGGAAAAGATGCTAAGGATGAAGCTGCCAGGTAACAGGAAAAGAGGAAGGCCTAAGATAAGGTTTATGGATGTGGTGAGAGAGGATATGCAGGTGGTTGGTGTGACAGAGCAAGATGCAGAGGACAGGAAGAAATGGAAACAGATGATCTGCTGTGGCGACCCCTAACGGTAGCAGCAGAAAGATGAAGAAGAAGAAAAGTCCCTTTCTTGTTACTACTAAAGGATGGAAATGTGAGTGGCTGTTCCTTGTAACAAACTTTATCGTACCTATATATACACTGACAAACACATTCAAAGAGATCCATAATGTCTTTTTTCATATACTCCAGTGAGGTACATCTTAGGTCGTTCACACAACCATTGACTATGATAGAATCATATTGATACCTGTAGTGTAGTGACTTGAGTGTGCTCATGATATTGTGAATCTTGGCTCCTGATAACCAGTTATCTTCTCCTTAGCTTACTCTAACCTGATTAGCCTGATGTCTGTGTGTCATACAATGGAACCCGAATGAAAAGAGCATTAGATAAAGTGTTTGCTCTTGCCTTATGGTCTTTGTTATTTGGGGACCAATAGATATAAGCTTATAGGTGGTTTTTGGTGTTGCTTTAATGATTGCTGAGGAAAGGGCTTAGACAGCTTAGGAGATCTTTGAGATTTAGGAAGGTTTATTTTAAGTGCCTCAGCTTAAGATCTATGTGTGTGATGAGCAGTATGTTTGAGGGATGGCGTGTGTGTGTGTGCGCGTGTGTATGTGTGTGTGTGTGTGTGTGTGTGTGTGTGTGTGTGTGTGTGTGTGTGTGTGTGTGTGTGTGTGTGTGTGTGTGTGTGTTTTGTGTGCATTTTCTTCACAACCTTGTTTGTAAGCGAGATTTTTGCCTCCAAGGAAGTTGTGCATTTACATCTCTCGCATACTGTGTTAGTTTAAGGATTAACTAGTTACCTGAGAACATGAGACAGTTGCTACATTGCATCAGGATGCCCATATCTACCAAGTTGGCTACAGAGACATTTAGAAATTACATATCCATGTTGATCGGTCCTGTATTAGGTTAGGATTTTAAAAGGGGCCTCCTAGAGTGGTGGGTGGGAAAAGTATATAAATACCTTACACAACTGACATTAGCAATGAAAGAAATGAGAAAGGGACTTGGAAGAAAAATTACTATAAGGGGTGGAAGCAAGAGGTGTAGCCTCTTAAAAAAAACACAACAGGACCAAGGTGGGAGGACTGGGGAAAAATTCAAGATGCACGAAGCAGTTCTTAATTTTCTGTAGTGGAGATAATCAGAGGCTAGATTTCTTTGTTTAAACATGTAGACAGGAAGTGCTCTCATACCAATCAAGTCTTAATGGCCACATAAAATTCCTGGGGCAGAGACATATAGCTTTAAGGAACTAATAATAATCCAATCTGTAAGCATATCAGTAAAAAAACACTTCTAACTAAGCCCCTAATCATCAAAGTACAGTTCCCCTTTTACTAAAACTGTCTTTCATCCAGAGGTCTATTAGTTACTTTTAACAAGGCAGAATTATCTACCAACTGGTTGACACAGCATACACCTAGGTGGGTGCTAGGAACTGTGATCATCATTACAACCCAAAAACCCACTCCTGTGAACCTCTTTTCCTCTCCCATACATGAACTGTTTATGTAATGAGTAGAACTGTAATTACTGGGTTTAATCATTGCTTTCTAGTTTTATTTATCTTATCTGCCTTTATTTACCAATAACCTCCCCTCAGCTACCCAACAAACTAATATAGTACAGTACGCTGATGACACCACCTTTATTTGCTCATCTCCCTCTCTACAATTACTCCAAGATAGAACCCAAGAAGCCTTCACTACTATAGACAAATGGCTAAATTCCTCCCAACTCATACTAAACCCATCTAAGATCCAACTCATGATCTTCCACCCATCCAAAACTTTCACCCCTACCTCACCATTCTCAATAACCTCCACCAATACCTTTATCACACCAGTAACTCAAGCCAAGTTACTAGATGTAACTCTTGGCCAAAACCTAAAATTCGACAAACATATAGCACTAACAATTGCCAAAGTTCATAAAAAAACTAGGTTCACTCTACCGCTGCTAGAGCTTCCTCACACAGGAATCCCAAATCACTATCTCTTGTACCCATCTACCCACCACCTTACTATATGCTTCCCCAGTTCTAACTAACCTAAACAAATCTGACCTTCTGAAACTATCGACATGCTACAATAAAATCTCAAAATTTGCAACCAATGCTAAGTTTCATTCTCATCACTGCCTCTCCCTTAGACAACTAGGATGGTTAGAACTCCCTAACCTACTAAACTACTAACTCAACTTCTCCCGGCCCATCAACTGCTATACCAACCAAATAAAATACCTGCCCTCTCTGGTCTGCCCACTTTCCATAATGCTGCATGTCAACTAAGATTTTCCAATACTGCCCTACTGACTGTTACCAATTGCTTACATAGCTCAGGTCAATCTCTTTAATCCTATTCAGTTGCTAAGACCTGGAACTCTCTACCTCATGACATTAAATGTCTAAATAGTAAACATAATGTCAAACCCCTACTAAAAGATCTCCTATTCAAAACTTGGATATGTTCCTGGGCAGAACCAGACTACTTTCACCTTTTCCTGACCCTAGATCACAAGTGTACTGTGCAGTTTCACGTAGTGCATAGTATTTTAAACCAGGTGTTTAGGACACCTTTATTGTTATGATTTCTAGTTTATGACCTGTTTGTCTATAGAAACTTCTTTTTTAATTTATGTTCAAGCAATTCTATATTTGTTGTATAATGTATAATATCTTGTTTAATTGTTTCTCAATATTCTAACCACTGTATGCTGCATCAATTGTAAAACTCTTGATTTTTACTCTTTTTATATACTCTATTCTCTTTGTACAAAACAGCTATGTTTATATAATTTTTGTATTATTTTTATTATTTTTTATAATTTTTTACTGTGTATTTGGAGCTTTTCTCCCCGTGCCTCCGCTGAAAATGGTCACCTTGTCTCCAGTCAGACTAACCCGGTAAACAAAGAGAAAATAAATAAAAATAAATAAATAAATAAATAAATTGTTGACATGTAACATGATATGGGAACACTTTATAATCCTGAAATTCTGAAATATCGAATTTCAGAATCCCGAGATTATAAAGCCGAAAGCTGAAAACTTCGAAACCCCAGAAGCACAAATTTCAAAATCCCAAAGTCCAGAGATGTTGAATTAGCGCTTCTGGTGTTGCACTGTGTGAATGGATAGCTGGAAGTTCAGGTAAGTATTTATGTTTAAGGGTTTTGGTTAGGGGCTTTAGTGTGTGTCAGTGTGTTTTGTTACTGTGATGTATGTGTGCGAGAGGAATGTAGCTTGTATGGTGGTGTTTTTGTGTGTTTGTCTGTGTAGTTTGACCTTGGAGTTAGTATATTTAAGTAGGGGAGTGGGGGGGTGCAGCTTCCCACATGGGGGTGCAGGGGCTTGTGCCCTGCTTGTATGTGGGGTAGGTTTGTGTGTTTGTTTGTGGGGGGAAGGTATGTGTATGTGTATCTGTGTGGTGTATGGTTAGTGTCGGAGTCACAATTTTGAAATTCATGCATCTAGGGTTTCGGGATTTAAAGTTTCGGCTTTATGATCTTGAGATTCTGAAATTCGATATTTCAGGATTTCAGGATTATATAGTGAACCTATACATACATATATATATATATATATATATATATATATATATATATATATATATATATATATATCTATAGTACTGCCGCACCTACCTGTTTATACATATAACCAAGTGTGTGTGAGTCTACTTTTGTACAATACATGAATATATGTGCACATATGCTATTCAGGCCTGTATGAGCCACTTTAAACTGCTGGTACATGCATAGCATCACATCTGCTGTCCCTGAAATGTGTTGAATATATTATGATATTCAGTTCACAGCCTGTAATGTAATGACCTACTGAAGAAGAGCAAAATAACTGCAGACAGAAAGATGAATTTGCCCGCAGATCCATTACTATTTATCTCATTTGGCTGAGTCTAAACAAAGCCTAAATAACATGTCCTGTCCTGTAAGGACTGACTTGATGCCCTTTCACTGTACTCAGTATTCTACAAACTTTTACGAGGTGACCTGTGTCTGGCATACAAGGCATCCAATAATACAAGTCTAATGGCTTTACTGCATATCAGGAAGTCAAATAGCATCATAAATACTCAATCTGTGAATTTAAACCTCTTCTGCAACATCAACAGAACAGTTTGGGGGTGACAGGTATATCTCACAGATGATACCACTGCTCTGGAATAGACTCCCTATGCAGATAAAACAAAGTTCATCCCTGTCCATTTCAAGTGCAGCTTGGATATGAGGATGGAAAACAGGAAAGTTATCCCAGGACTGCCCCCTGTACTACTGTTAAATAGAGGCAAATCCTAAATCCTATATCCAATACATAGGTCCCCTCAGATTATCTATGGTATGATCCCTGTTATTCTCATTAGGGGTAATATATTTTTCGAAGTTTTTTTATTCAAAGCTATGCTTCAGATGCATAATTAGACATTTTCCTAATAGCCCGCTGGAGTTTGACCAATCTGGACTAAGTATGACATACTAGGTGATAAGCTGGATAGTTACTTCATAACACTACCATTCATTATATATTTTGAAGACCACTGATTGGATGCCATCATAGTTATATGCTAGTCATGTGTTTTTTTGCCAATTTCTGATTGGTCCATTGTTCTTTATGAGTGAGTCTGTTTGTAGAATTGTTTAAGGATCTGAGGAAACATGTTATCAGGCATGAAAGCACATGTTCATTCTTTGTTTTTATCCTACAGTTTGTTTCTTTTCATTCTATTAAAGTTATTTTGTTTTTGCCGTGCTCTGTGTCCTTACTCTTCTGACCTGTCATGTTTGATCTGGTCCTGAATTATTTCCACTGATACTTTTGTTTTGCTTCTTTGTATTCCACCATTGTATAGGATCGCCACTAATATGCTGAAAGTGGAAGGGAATCCATTACTTTTACACAATCCTTCAGCGAGTGAGGAATTGCCTGCTCACATTATGATGTTCAGTCTTTTTGATCTCTAGTTAAGTAATTAGTGAATGGTCTTTTTAAACCTTAATGGCTCCAGTATCAGTGTTTGCACTTGGAGGCTTGTATTCACTTGCAGATAGTTCTGAGAGGGCTGAGTATCATTACAATGCCAACGTATGGGGATTTCTATCCAGAGCTTTTAGCTAAATGTCAGATGTTAAATCTTGACATGAGCATTGACTATATGAAGCTTTTGATAGACTTTTTCAGACCAAATGAGGATTCTTTATTGAAGGAAGTTAGTGTATTGTTTCAGCATTTAGAAGACACATTTCCATTCAATGTTGTCTGTTTGGCTTTGTATGAACTTACTAGCAACGTTTCATTACTTGAGAATAGACTATTGATGCAGAAGAAGAGAAAGTTGAGGCATGATTTGGCAGATTTTAGGACAGGTAATGTGTTTTTGTAGCCCAGAGTACCTGCCTGTACCATGGGTAAAGGTAACACGAATACAGCAGAAGATAGACCTGAGTCTGTCCAGACTACAGAGGATGCACTGAGGGCAGGTCCTGAGAGTCAGAATGTGCTAATTAATAAGGCCACTGTTGTCAATGTGGCTTCCTTGCAGCTCTTGCTAGCAATGACTCATTGTCTTTGGGTAAAGACATTTGTAGGAAAACCCCGTTGGCCACAGGAACCAATATTTCTCTGTTGTTTTTTCCCTCTGTACCCCTCCCTATCAGAGATATATCAGCAAGTGGGATGAAATGCTACAAACCGATGTATGCTGAAATGGCAACCCCATCCATCAAACGCATGTGGGGTTGGGTCAAAACTCCTTAAGCTGGAACATTTCTTCTGTGCAGTTAGCATCTGCACAATTGTTTCTCTTAGAGAAAGGGCTGTCTTTTACACCTTTGAGGGCATCTGACTTCTGTGATGCTGCGTTCAATTTAAAGTGTTTCAATAGAAATGTTATGCTTAAGATGATACATTCTTCAGGTACAATGCCAGATGGCCTTAAGAAGCCCAGTACTGTTGTACCTCCATTACATCCCCTGTTAGAAGCCTTTACTAAAGTTTGTGAATTGATGTAGTGGAAAGGTTCAGGAATCCAGGTTGGAAATCAAATAATCATTTTAATTTGGATAGAAAGGAACTTTCAACACTCAGAATTACAGACTATGAACAATTTAACCATACATCTTGCAGATAAGGCCAGAGCCATCATCCTTATGGACACTGATCATTACCTTGCAAGCATGCATAATATGTTGTCTGACATCTCCACTTAGGTTGAGATTATAAAGGAGGAACTGAGAGCCCTTATCTTAAGGTTGCACAATGATTTGTATGACTGATTTATGAGTCAGTGCATCACTAGAGAGTTATATAATTATTTGAAGGTGGACAATCCCATTATCCCAGTCCTACATGGTCTCCTGAAAGTGCATAAACACCACAGTAATCCACTGATGAGACCTATAGCATCTGGGAGAGGTTAGTTGACAGAAACGCTATTTTTGTTGAGAAAATTAGACCTGTCTTGGACAGTATGTCTACAGTGTTGAGAGGCACTAAACAGTTTTTGTCATCTTTATTTGAGTATGTTGTGAACCTGTCCAATTATAGTGATGTTCTATTGGTGACCTTAGATGTTAGGTTTCTGTTCACTGTGATTCCCAGTCTTCTTCTTCTTCTTTTGGCTTTTCCCAGTTAGGGGTCGTCACTGCGGATCACCTAGTCCGCTCATGATTGGCAGAAGAGTTTTACAGTGTCGAGTTGCCAGCCCAGCTCCCAACCTTCCACAGAAGGCACATGCATGCACACACTCACACCTAGGGCCAATTTAGAGTGTCCAATCCACCTACAGCATGTCTTTGGGATGTGGGAGGAAACCGGAGCACCCGGAGGAAACCCACACAACCACAGGGAGGATATGCAGACTCCGCACAGAAGGCACCCCAGCCGAGGATCGAACCGGAGAACCTCTTGCTGTGAGGCGGCAATGCTAACCACTGCATCACTGTGATCCCCAATGATGTAGGGATTAAGTTCACCAGACAGTTTCTTGTCAACAATACTGACTATTCAACAGGAAAAGTTAACTTAATATGTTTGTTCATTGAATTGGTGCTTAATAATGTTTTCCTTTTTGACAATAAGTATTACTTTCAGAAACTGGGGGTTTTGATGGGTACCTCATATGTCAACAGCTATGACAATGCTGTTATGGCACATTGAGAAAATACCAGAGTATTGGTTGACAATGAGTTTTATCAATCTGTCCCTTACTGTAAACGATTTGTGGATGATGTCTTCCTCTTGTGGTCTTGGTCCAGTTTCGATCTTTTGAGATTTATAGATTTCTTAGATGCCTCTACAACTTTTTTGTTTTTTACGGTAAAATATTCCAGATCTGAAATTAACTTTCTTGATGTCTGTATTTATAGAACTAGTGCTGAATCTTTTGCCTCAGATTTATACAGGAAATCATGCTGGAAAAATCATATGCTTCATAGAAATAGCATGCATCTGAGACATATTTATAGGAACATTATGAAAGGTCAGGGTATGAGGATTCACAGACTTGTATGTGACAATACTAAATTCAATCAACAGTTGTTTCTGTTTAGGGATGAGAATATAGATCGGATGGTCATGTGAAACCATATTTTTCTAATGTGCAATTGCTAATAGATAGCAATAGTCATACAGTAGCTACATCTAGGTTATCTTTTTCATTGTTTTATTCCTCAAATGTTAAAGCAGTGTGTGATGTTTTCAGTAGAAATTGGAATATTTTGTTAGCAGATGAGAATTTGAAGGAGATAGTAGGTTTAAAACCAAGTTTTTTATTTCAAGAGTAGTACGTCCTTGAAACATCTATTTTGTTGCAAGAGGTCCAGTCAGGTTGGTAATGTACAGTCTGATCGACAAGCCACATATGCTTGTAGATCATGTAATTATTGTAGTTGCATTGATGCCAACGCTCATTTTTTCAGGCATCCTTCATCATGGACAGTTTATAAATTCTGTCTATATGCAGACTGTTCTACAGCCAATATTTGTTGGAATGATCTGAGATTGTGTGATTTAGTGAATAAAACTGAGTTTAGTGAACTTAGAGGGATTGTTTTTTTGCAGACTGATAAAGACTATGGTTGAAATTAAACAGTGCCATTTAAACCATATTTAAAATCAATCCCACTTTTTAGATCATTTTTTGCCCCTTTTTATTATTTCCTGTATTCTAATTTGCAGTTGCTTTGTTATATTTGATTAGAACTGTACATAGAGTGTTTTGCATGTGTGATAATATTAGACAGTACAGATATGCCTGACTCTAGATGTCAATATCAGCTTATGGACCTCTGCAGCGGTAGCTTGGTAGAACGTCCCTCTGAGTTTTAATTAATATTGTTTTAGCTCATGCCTTGATCTCTGGTAGATAATTGAACATTTTTCATAGTTTTGATATCAGTTAACCTTGAAACCGAGTTTAAAGTCAGGCCCACTTTTAGACAGACTTTTTTTACTCTTCCTCTCTTCCCCCCTTTGTAATAGACAGTGTTCTGTTATATTTGTTTGGAACTATGTATGTAGTGTTTTATGTGTAATTGTATTACACTGCATAGGTCTGCCTAACTTTTGGAGTCAATACTAGTCGGTAGCCTTTTCTAGTGGTAAGTGGTTAGAAGGTCTGGCTGAGAAGATAATTTTATAGCTTTTGATGATAGTTGATTGATGTTTTTATTGTGGTAACATAGAGTTTGTTATTTGGTTTTAGCTGTCTTGATATTATGTTTATGTGTCAGGCAGCGGTTTTGATTATATTTGAGATGAACCCTGATAGAATGTTGAGATTCCCTTTTTTTGAATGAAGATTTTTAGTTCCAAAGATTTAGGCAGAGGTCCTCATACTGTTCTACTGAGAGAGATTTCTACTGAACATGGTGGTATGGTTAGGTTTCCTGTTTAGAGTATTCTCTCTTTTTTGATTGGTAGCCAGTATTTGTCATGGCATATGATAGGTGTTAAGTTTTAGCTTATTTTCCTAGGATCTTCCATCGAATGGCAAGCTGTATAGTGATCCATGCATTTGTTGGGGAGTTTGCACTATATACATTTTGTATAGAAAAGTTAGTGGTGTTTAGTCATTAATTTTTAGTTATTTTTCTTCATTTAGTTCTTTTACAGTACAATGAATGTATTTTGTAGTTGTTGCCTTAGGTAGTGTTTATGGTACATTTTTGTTTGGAAACAGCAGAGGCAGGAATGTAGCAAATTCATTTTATTTTTAGTTAGAGTAGATGATGGTCTGTATAGTAATGACCGTAAAGAACTTTTTGCTATGTCTTTTATGGATAACCATAATATCAGTATGTGATCTGGACAGTTAATGGTTGTTCAGCTGGTTTATTACTTTCATCTTTATTTTGTATAGACATGCAATGGTGTGTTACATCTCCTGCCTATTTCAAAGTTTGTTTTTTATACAAAGCTATACTTCAGATGCATAATTACACATTTTCCTAATAGCTCATTGGAATTTCTATGACCAATTTAGACTAGGTATGACAGACTACATGATAGGCTTGATAGTTTTTTCATTCCACCACCATTGGTTATATATTCTGAAGACCTCTGATTGGATGCCATCATAGTTATACGTTAATTATTCTTAGTCATGTGTTTTTACCAATTTTTGATTGGTGCATTGTTCTTTATGAATGAGTCTGTTTGTAAATTGTTTAAGGATCTGAGGAAGTGCCTTATCAGGTGTGAAAGCATTTGTCTGTTCTTTGTTTTTCCTGCAGTTCATTTCTTTGTTTTTTAAAGTTATTTTTTTAAGCCGATCTCTGTATCCTTACTCTTATTTTGCTAATACACACACAC